>NW_027065029.1:0-23476 GCF_032884065.1 Artemia franciscana
CTTTTCCTATGTCAAAAGTTTTAGTTTTCGAGGGTAATAGCTACGTATGTTGGAAAAATGAAGATATTAGACTATTTTATGATCGCACATGGTAAAGAATGTGATTAAAGGCTCTTTTCCTATGTCAAAAGTTTTACTTTTCGAGGGTAATAGCTACGTATGTTGGAAAATGAAGATATTAGACTATTTTATGATTGCAAATGGTAAAGAATGTGCTTAAAGGCTCTTTTCCTATGGCAAAAGTTTTAGTTTTCGAGGGTAATAGCTACGTATGTTGAAAAAATGAAGATATTAGACTATTTTATGATTGCAAATGGTAAAGAATGTGATTAAAGGCTCTTTTCCTATGTCAAAAGTTTTAGTTTTCGAGGGTAATAGCTACGTATGTTGAAAAAATGAAGATATTAGACTATTTTATAATTGTAAATGGTAACGAATGTGATTAAAGGCTCTTTTCCTATGTCAAAAGTTTTAGTTTTTGAGGGTAATAGCTACGTATGTTGAAAAAATGAAGATATAAGACTATTTTATAATTGCAAATGGTAACGAATGTGATTAAAGGCTCTTTTTCTATGTCAAAAGTTTTAGTTTTCGAGGGTAATAGCTACGTATGTTGAAAAAATGAAGATATTAGACTATTTTATAATTGCAAATGGTAACGAATGTGATTAAAGGCTCTTTTCCTATGTCAAAAGTTTTAGTTTTCGAGGGTAATAGCTACGTATGTTGAAAAAATGAAGATATTAGACTATTTTATGATTGCACATGGTAAAGAATGTGATTAAAGGGTCTTTTCCTATGTCAAAAGTTTTAGTTTTCGAGGGTAATAGCTACGTATGTTGGAAAAATGAAGATATTAGACTATTTTATGATTGCAAATGGTAAAGAATGTGATTAAAGGCTCTTTTCCTATTTCAAAAGTCTTTGTTTTCGAGGGTAATAGCTACATATGTTGGAAAAATGAAGATATTAGACTATTTTATGATCGCACATGGTAAAGAATGTGATTAAAGGCTCTTTTCCTATGTCAAAAGTTTTACTTTTCGAGGGTAATAGCTACGTATGTTGGAAAATGAAGATATTAGACTATTTTATGATTGCAAATGGTAAAGAATGTGATTAAAGGCTCTTTTCCTATGTCAAAAGTTTTAGTTTTCGAGGGTAATAGCTACGTATGTTGAAAAAATGAAGATATTAGACTATTTTATGATTGCAAATGGTAAAGAATGTGATTAAAAGCTCTTTTCCTATTTCAAAAGTTTTAGTTTTTGAGGGTAATAGCTACGTATGTTGAAAAAATGAAGATATTAGACCATTTTATGATTGCACATGGTAAAAAATGTGATTAAAGGCTCTTTTCCTATTTCAAAAATTTTAGTTTTCGAGGGTAATAGATACGTATGTTGAAAAAATGAAGATATTAGACTATTTTATGATTGCAAATGGTAAAGAATGTGATTAAAGGCTCTTTTCCTATGTCAAAAGTTTTAGTTTTCAAGGGTATTAGCTAAGTATGTTGGAAAAATGAAGATATTAGACTACTTTATGATTGCACATGGTAAAGAAAGTGCTTAAAGGCTCTTTTCCTATTTCAAAAGTTTTAGTTTTCGAGGGTAATAGCTACGTATGTTGGAAAAAAGAAGATATTAGACTATTTTATGATTGCACATGGTAAAGAATGTGATTAAAGGCTCTTTTCCTATGTCAAAAGTTTTAGTTTTCGAGGGTAATAGCTACGTATGTTGAAAAAATGAAGATATTAGACTATTTCATGATTGCACATGGTAAAGAAAGTGCTTAAAGGCTCTTATCCTATTTCAAAAGTTTTAGTTTTCGAGGGTAATAGCTACGTATGTTGAAAAAATGAAGATATTAGACTATTTTATGATTGCAAATGGTAAAGAATGTGATTAAAGGCTCTTTTCCTATTTCAAAAGTTTTCGTTTTCGAGGGTAATAGCTACGTATGTTGGAAAAATGAAGATATTAGACTATTTTATGATTGCACATGGTAAAGAAAGTGCTTAAAGGCTCTTTTCCTATTTCAAAAGTTTTAGTTTTCGAGGGTAATAGCTACGTATGTTGGAAAAATGAAGATATTAGACTATTTTATGCTTGCACATGGTAATGAATGTGATTAAAGGCTCTTTTCCTCTGTCAAAAGTTTTAGTTTTCGAGGGTAATAGCTACGTATGTTGAAAAAATGAAGATATTAGACTATTTTATGATTGCAAATGGTAAAGAATGTGATTAAAGGCTCTTTTCCTATGTCAAAAGTTTTAGTTTTCGAGGGTAATAGCTACGTATGTTGGAAAAATGAAGATATTAGACTATTTTATGATTGCATATGGTAAAGAATGTGATTAAAGGCTCTTTTCCTATGTCAAAAGTTTTAGTTTTCGAGTTTAATAGCTACGTATGTTGGAAAAATGAAGATATTAGACTATTTTATGATTGCACATGGTAAAGAAAGTGATTAAAGGCTCTTTTCCTATTTCAAAAGTTTTCGTTTTCGAGGGTAATAGCTACGTATGTTGGAAAAATGAAGATATTAGACTATTTTATGATTGCACATGGTAAAGAATATGATTAAAGGCTCTTTTCCTATGTCAAAAGTTCTTGTTTTCGAGGGTAATAGCTACGTATGTTGAAAAAATGAAGATATTAGACTATTTTATGATTGCACATGGTAAGAATGTGATTAAAGGCTCTTTTCCTATGTCAAAAGTTTTAGTTTTCGAGGGTAATAGCTACGTATGTTGAAAAAATGAAGATATTAGACTATTTTATGATTGCACATGGTAAAGAATGTGATTAAAGGCTCTTTTCCTATGTCAAAAGTTTTAGTTTTCGAGGGTAATAGCTACGTATGTTGGAAAAATGAAGATATTAGACTATTTTATAATTGCAAATGGTAACGAATGTGATTAAAGGTTCTTTTGCTATGTCAAAAGTTTTAGTTTTCGAGGGTAATAGCTACGTATGTTGAAAAAATGAAGATATTAGACTATTTTATGATTGCACATGGTAAAGAATGTGATTAAAGGCTCTTTTCTTATGTCAAAAGTTTTAGTTTTCGAGGGTAATAGCTACGTATGTTGAAAAAATGAAGATATTAGACTATTTTATGATTGCACATGGTAAAGAATGTGATTAAAGGCTCTTTTCCTGTGTCAAAAGTTTTAGTTTTCGAGGGTAATAGCTACGTATGTTGAAAAAATGAAGATATTAGACTATTTTATGATTGCACATGGTAAAGAAAGTGCTTAAAGGCTCTTTTCCTATTTCAAAAGTTTTAGTTTTCGAGGGTAATAGCTACGTATGTTGAAAAAATGAAGATATTAGACTATTTTATGATTGCAAAAGGTAAAGAATGTGATTAAAGGCTCTTTTCCTATTTCAAAAGTTTTCGTTTTCGAGGGTAATAGCTACGTATGTTGGAAAAATGAAGATATTAGACTATTTTATGATTGCACATGGTAAAGAAAGTGCTTAAAGGCTCTTTTCCTGTTTCAAAAGTTTTAGTTTTCGAGGGTAATAGCTACGTATGCTGGAAAAATGAAGATATTAGACTATTTTATGATTGCACATGGTAATGAATGTGATTAAAGGCTCTTTTCCTATGTCAAAAGTTTTAGTTTTCGAGGGTAATGGCTACGTATGTTGAAAAAATGAAGATATTAGACTATTTTATGATTGCAAATGGTAAAAAATGTGATTAAAGGCTCTTTTCCTATGTCAAAAGTTTTAGTTTTCGAGGGTAATAGCTACGTATGTTGGAAAAATGAAGATATTAGACTATTTTATGATTGCACATGGTAAAGAATGTGATTAAAGGCTCTTTTCCTATGTCAAAAGTTTTAGTTTTCGAGTTTAATAGCTACGTATGTTGGAAAAAAGAAGATATTAGACTATTTTATGATTGCACATGGTAAAGAAAGTGATTAAAGGCTTTTTTCCTATTTCAAAAGTTTTCGTTTTCGAGGGTAATAGCTACGTATGTTGGAAAAATGAAGATATTAGACTATTTTATGATTGCAAATGGTAAAGAATGTGATTAAAGGCTCTTTTCCTATTTCAAAAGTTTTCGTTTTCGAGGGTAATAGCTACGAATGTTGGAAAAATGAAGATATTAGACTATTTTATGATTGCACATGGTAAAGAATGTGATTAAAGGCTCTTTTCCTATGTCAAAAGTTTTAGTTTTCGAGGATAATAGCTACGTATGTTGGAAAAATGAAGATATTAGACTATTTTATGATTGCACATGGTAAAGAATGTGATTAAAGGCTCTTTTCCTATGTCAAAAGTTTTAGTTTTCGAGGGTAATAGCTACGTATGTTGAAAAAATGAAGATATTATACTATTTTATAATTGCAAATGGCAACGAATGTGATTAAAGGCTCTTTTCCTATGTCAAAAGTTTTAGTTTTCGAGGGTAATAGCTACGTATGTTGAAAAAATGAAGATATTAGACTATTTTATAATTGCAAATGGTAACGAATGTGATTAAAGGCTCTTTTCCTATGTCAAAAGTTTTAGTTTTCGAGGGTAATAGCTACGTATGTTGGAAAAATGAAGATATTAGACTATTTTATGATTGCACATGGTAAAGAAAGTGCTTAAAGGCTCTTTTCCTATTTCCAAAGTTTTTGTTTTCGAGGGTAATAGCTACGTATGTTGAAAAACTGAAGATATTAGACTAGTTTATGATTGCAAATGGTAAAGAATGTGATTAAAGGCTCTTTTCCTATGTCAAAAGTTTTAGTTTTCGAGGGTAATAGCTACGTATGTTGAAAAAATGAAGATATTAGACTATTTTATGATTGCACATGGTAAAGAATGTGATTAAAGGCTCTTTTCCTATGTCAAAAGTTTTAGTTTTCGAGGGTAATAGCTACGTATGTTGGAAAAATGAAGATATTAGACTATTTTATAATTGCAAATGGTAACGAATGTGATTAAAGGCTCTTTTCCTATGTCAAAAGTTTTAGTTTTCGAGGGTAATAGCTACGTATGTTGAAAAATGAAGATATTAGACTATTTTATGATTGCACATGGTAAAGATTGTGATTAAAGGCTCTTTTCTTATGTCAAAAGTTTTAGTTTTCGAGGGTAATAGCTACGTATGTTGAAAAAATGAAGATATTAGACTATTTTATGATTGCAAAAGGTAAAGAATGTGATTAAAGGCTCTTTTCCTATTTCAAAAGTTTTAGTTTTCGAGGGTAATAGCTACGTATGTTGGAAAAATGAAGATATTAGACTATTTTATGATTGCACATGGTAATGAATGTGATTAAAGGCTCTTTTCCTATGTCAAAAGTTTTAGTTTTCGAGGGTAATGGCTACGTATGTTGAAAAAATGAAGATATTAGACTATTTTATGATTGCAAATGGTAAAGAATGTGATTAAAGGCTCTTTTCCTATGTCAAAAGTTTTAGTTTTCGAGGGTAATAGCTACGTATGTTGGAAAAATGAAGATATTAGACTATTTTATGATTGCACATGGTAAAGAATGTGATTAAAGGCTCTTTTCCTATGTCAAAAGTTTTAGTTTTCGAGTTTAATAGCTACGTATGTTGGAAAAATGAAGATATTAGACTATTTTATGATTGCACATGGTAAAGAAAGTGATTAAAGGCTTTTTTCCTATTTCAAAAGTTTTCGTTTTCGAGGGTAATAGCTACGTATGTTGGAAAAATGAAGATATTAGACTATTTTATGATTGCACATGGTAAAGAATATGATTAAAAGCTCTTTTCCTATGTCAAAAGTTTTTGTTTTCGAGGGTAATAGCTACGTATGTTGAAAAAATGAAGATATTAGACTATTTTATGATTGCAAATGGTAAAGAATGTGATTAAAGGCTCTTTTCCTATGTCAAAAGTTTTAGTTTTCGAGGGTAATAGCTACGTATGTTGAAAAAATGAAGATATTAGACTATTTTATGATTGCAAATGGTAAAGAATGTGATTAAAGGCTCTTTTCCTATGTCAAAAGTTTTAGTTTTCGAGGGTAATAGCTACGTATGTTGAAAAAATGAAGATATTAGACTATTTTATGATTGCACATGGTAAAGAATGTGATTAAAGGCTCTTTTCCTATGTCAAAAGTTTTAGTTTTCGAGGGTAATAGCTACGTATGTTGGAAAAATGAAGATATTAGACTATTTTATAATTGCAAATGGTAACGAATGTGATTAAAGGCTCTTTTCCTATGTCAAAAGTTTTAGTTTTCGAGGGTAATTGCTGCGTATGTTGAAAAATGAAGATATTAGACTATTTTATGATTGCAAATGGTAAAGAATGTGATTAAAGGCTCTTTTTCTATGTCAAAAGTTTTAGTTTTCGAGGGTAATAGCTACGTATGTTGGAAAAATGAAGATATTAAACTATTTTATGATTGCACATGGTAAAGAATGTGATTAAAGGCTCTTTTCCTATGTCAAAAGTTTTAGTTTTCGAGGATAATAGCTACGTATGTTGGAAAAATGAAGATATTAGACTATTTTATGATTGCACATGGTAAAGAATGTGATTAAAGGCTCTTTTCCTATGTCAAAAGTTTTAGTTTTCGAGGGTAATAGCTACGTATGTTGAAAAAATGAAGATATTAGACTATTTTATAATTGCAAATGGCAACGAATGTGATTAAAGGCTCTTTTCCTATGTCAAAAGTTTTAGTTTTCAAGGGTAGTAGCTACGTATGTTGAAAAATGAAGATATTAGACTATTTTATAATTGCAAATGGTAACGAATGTGATTAAAGGCTCTTTTCCTATGTCAAGAGTTTTAGTTTTCGAGGGTAATAGCTACGTATGTTGGAAAAATGAAGATATTAGACTATTTTATGATTGCACATGGTAAAGAAAGTGCTTAAAGGCTCTTTTCCTATTTCCAAAGTTTTTGTTTTCGAGGGTAATAGCTACGTATGTTGAAAAACTGAAGATATTAGACTATTTTATGATTGCAAATGGTAAAGAATGTGATTAAAGGCTCTTTTCCTATGTCAAAAGTTTTAGTTTTCGAGGGTAATCGTATGTTGAAAAAATGAAGATATTAGACTATTTTATGATTGCAAATAGTAAAGAATGTGATTAAAGGCTCTTTTCTTATTTCAAAAGTTTTCGTTTTCGAGGGTAATAGCTACGAATGTTGGAAAAATGAAGATATTAGACTATTTTATGATTGCACATGGTAAAGAATGTGATTAAAGGCTCTTTTCCTATGTCAAAAGTTTTAGTTTTCGAGGATAATAGCTACGTATGTTGGAAAAATGAAGATATTAGACTATTTTATGATTGCACATGGTAAAGAATGTGATTAAAGGCTCTTTTCCTATGTCAAAAGTTTTAGTTTTCGAGGGTAATAGCTACGTATGTTGAAAAAATGAAGATATTAGACTATTTTATAATTGCAAATGGCAACGAATGTGATTAAAGGCTCTTTTCCTATGTCAAAAGTTTTAGTTTTCGAGGGTAATAGCTACGTATGTTGAAAAAATGAAGATATTAGACTATTTTATAATTGCAAATGGTAACGAATGTGATTAAAGGCTCTTTTCCTATGTCAAAAGTTTTAGTTTTCGAGGGTAATAGCTACGTATGTTGGAAAAATGAAGATATTAGACTATTTTATGATTGCACATGGTAAAGAAAGTGCTTAAAGGCTCTTTTCCTATTTCCAAAGTTTTTGTTTTCGAGGGTAATAGCTACGTATGTTGAAAAAATGAAGATATTAGACTATTTTATGATTGCAAATGGTAAAGAATGTGATTAAAGGCTCTTTTCCTATGTCAAAAGTTTTAGTTTTCGAGGGTAATCGTATGTTGAAAAAATGAAGATATTAGACTATTTTATGATTGCAAATGGTAAAGAATGTGATTAAAGGCTCTTTTCCTATGTCAAAAGTTTTAGTTTTCGAGGGTAATAGCTACGTATGTTGGAAAAATGAAGATATTAGACTATTTTATGATTGCACATGGTAAAGAGTGTGATTAAAGGCTCTTTTCCTATGTCAAGAGTTTTAGTTTTCGAGGGTAATAGCTACGTATGATGGAAAAATGAAGATATTAGACTATTTTATGATTGCACATGGTAAAGAAAGTGCTTAAAGGCTCTTTTCCTATTTCAAAAGTTTTAGTTTTCGAGGGTAATAGCTACGTATGTTGAAAAAATGAAGATATTAGACTATTTAATGATTTCAAATGGTAAAGAATGTGATTAAAGGCTCTTTTCCTATGTCAAAAGTTTTTGTTTTCGAGGGTAATAGCTACGTATGTTGGAAAAATGAAGATATTAGACTATTTTATGATTGCACATGGTAAAGAAAGTGCTTAAAGGCTCTTATCCTATTTCAACAGTTTTAGTTATCGAGGGTAATAGCTACCTATGTTGAAAAAATGAAGATATTAGACTATTTTATGATTGCACATGGTAAAGAAAGTGCTTAAAGGCTCTTTTCCTATTTCAAAAGTTTTAGTTTTCGAGGGTAATAGCTACGTATGTTGAAAAAATGAAGATATTAGACTATTTTATGATTGCAAATGGTAAAGAATGTGATTAAAGGCTCTTTTCCTATGTCAAAAGTTTTAGTTTTCGAGGGTAATAGCTACGTATGTTGAAAAAATGAAGATATTAGACTATTTTATGATTGCAAATGGTAAAGAATGTGATTAAAGGCTCTTTTCCTATGTCAAAAGTTTTAGTTTTCGAGGGTAATAGCTACGTATGTTGAAAAAATGAAGATATCAGACTATTTTATGATTGCAAATGGTAAAGAATGTGATTAAAGGCTCTTTTCCTATGTCAAAAGTTTAAGTTTTCGAGGGTAATAGCTACGTATGTTGGAAAAATGAAGATATTAGACTATTTTATGATTGCACATGGTAAAGAATGTGATTAAAGGCTCTTTTCCTATGTCAAAAGTTTTCGTTTTCGAGGGTAATAGCTACGTATGTTGGAAAAATGAAGATATTAGACTATTTTATAATTGCAAATGGTAACGAATGTGATTAAAGGCTCTTTTTTCGTATGTCAAAAGTTTTAGTTTTCGAGGGTAATAGCTAAGTATGTTGAAAAAATGAAGATATTAGACTATTTTATAATTGCAAATGGTAACGAATGTGATTAAAGGCTCTTTTCCTATGTCAAAAGTTTTAGTTTTCGAGGGTAATAGCTACGTATGTTGAAAAAATGAAGATATTAGACTATTTTATGATTGCACATGGTAAAGAATAAGGCTCTTTTCCTATTTCAAAAGTTTAAGTTTTCGAGGGTAATAGCTACGTATGTTGGAAAAATGAAGATATTAGACTATTTTATGATTGCACATGGTAAAGAATGTGATTAAAGGCTCTTTTCCTATGTCAAAAGTTTTCGTTTTCGAGGATAATAGCTACGTATGTTGGAAAAATGAAGATATTAGACTATTTTATAATTGCAAATGGTAACGAATGTGATTAAAGGCTCTTTTTTTATGTCAAAAGTTTTAGTTTTCGAGGGTAATAGCTACGTATGTTGAAAAAATGAAGATATTAGACTATTTTATAATTGCAAATGGTAACGAATGTGATTAAAGGCTCTTTTCCTATGTCAAAAGTTTTAGTTTTCGAGGGTAATAGCTACGTATGTTGAAAAAATGAAGATATTAGACTATTTTATGATTGCACATGGTAAAGAATAAGGCTCTTTTCCTATTTCAAAAGTTTAAGTTTTCGAGGGTAATAGCTACGTATGTTGGAAAAATGAAGATATTAGACTATTTTATGATTGCACATGGTAAAGAATTTAATTAAAGGCTCTTTTCCTATGTCAAAAGTTTTAGTTTTCGCGAGTACTAGCTATGTATGTTGGAAAAATGAAGATATTAGACTATTTTATGATTGCACATGGTAAAGAAAGTGCTTAAAGGCTCTTTTCCTATTTCAAAAGTTTTAGTTTTCGAGGGTAATAGCTACGTATGTTGAAAAAATGAAGATATTAGACTATTTTATGATTGCAAATGGTAAAGAATGTGATTAAAGGCTCTTTTCCTATTTCAAAAGTTTTCGTTTTCGAGGGTAATAGCTTCGTATGTTGGAAAAATGAAGATATTAGACTATTTTATGATTGCACATGGTAAAGAATGTGATTAAAGGTTCTTTTCCTATGTCAAAAGTTTTAGTTTTCGAGGGTAATAGCTACGTATGTTGAAAAAATGAAGATATTAGACTATTTTATGATTGCACATGGTAAAGAAAGTGCTTAAAGGCTCTTTTCCTATTTCAAAAGTTTTAGTTTTCGAGGGTAATAGCTACGTATGTTGAAAAAATGAAGATATTAGACTATTTTATGATTGCAAATGGTAAAGAATGTGATTAAAGGCTCTTTTCCTATTTCAAAAGTTTTCGTTTTCGAGGGTAATAGCTACGTATGTTGGAAAAATTAAGATATTAGACAATTTTATGATTGCACATGGTAAAGAATGTGATTAAAGGCTCTTTTCCTATGTCAAAAATTTTAGTTTTCGAGGGTAATAGCTACCTTTGTTGGAAAAATGAAGATATTAGACTATTTTAAGATTGCACATGGTAAAGAAAGTGCTTAAAGGCTCTTTTCCTATTTCAAAAGTTTTAGTTTTCGAGGGTAATAGCTACGTATGTTGGAAAAATGAAGATATTAGACTATTTTATGATTGCACATGGTAAAGAATGTAATTAAAGGCTCTTTTCCTATGTCAAAAGTTTTAGTTTTCGAGGGTAATAGCTACGTATGTTGAAAAAATGAAGATATTAGACTATTTTATGATTGCAAATGGTAAAGAATGTGATTAAAGGCTCTTTTCCTATGTCAAAAGTTTTAGTTTTCGAGGGTAATAGCTACGTATGTTGGAAAAATGAAGATATTAGACTATTTTATGATTGCACATGGTAAAGAATGTGATTAAAGGCTCTTTTCCTATGTCAAAAGTTTTAGTTTTCGAGGGTAATAGCTACGTATGTTGGAAAAATGAAGATATTAGACTATTTTATGATTGCACATGGTAAAGAAAGTGATTAAAGGCTCTTTTCCTATTTCAAAAGTTTTCGTTTTCGAGGGTAATAGCTACGTATGTTGGAAAAATGAAGATATTAGACTATTTTATGATTGCACATGGTAAAGAATATGATTAAAGGCTCTTTTCCTATGTCAAAAGTTTTTGTTTTCGAGGGTAATAGCTACGTATGTTGAAAAAATGAAGATATTAGACTATTTTATGATTGCACATGGTAAAGAATGTGATTAAAGGCTCTTTTCCTATGTCAAAAGTTTTAGTTTTCGAGGGTAATAGCTACGTATGTTGAAAAAATGAAGATATTAGACTATTTTATGATTGTACATGGTAAAGAATGTGATTAAAGGCTCTTTTCCTATTTCAAAAGTTTTAGTTTTCGAGGGTAATAGCTACGTATGTTGGAAAAATGAAGATATTAGACTATTTTATGATTGCAAAAGGTAAAGAATGTGATTAAAGGCTCTTTTCCTATTTCAAAAGTTTTCGTTTTCGAGGGTAATAGCTACGTATGTTGGAAAAATGAAGATATTAGACTATTTTATGATTGCACATGGTAAAGAAAGTGCTTAAAGGCTCTTTTCCTATTTCAAAAGTTTTAGTTTTCGAGGGTAATAGCTACGTATGTTGGAAAAATGAAGATATTAGACTATTTTATGATTGCACATGGTAATGAATGTGATTAAAGGCTCTTTTCCTATGTCAAAAGTTTTAGTTTTCGAGGGTAATAGCTACGTATGTTGAAAAAATGAAGATATTAGACTATTTTATGATTGCAAATGGTAAAGAATGTGATTAAAGGCTCTTTTCCTATGTCAAAAGTTTTAGTTTTCGAGGGTAATAGCTACGTATGTTGGAAAAATGAAGATATTAGACTATTTTATGATTGCACATGGTAAAGAATGTGATTAAAGGCTCTTTTCCTATGTCAAAAGTTTTAGTTTTCGAGTTTAATAGCTACGTATGTTGGAAAAATGAAGATATTAGACTATTTTATGATTGCACATGGTAAAGAAAGTGATTAAAGGCTCTTTTCCTATTTCAAAAGTTTTCGTTTTCGAGGGTAATAGCTACGTATGTTGGAAAATGAAGATATTAGACTATTTTATGATTGCACATGGTAAAGAATATGATTAAAGGCTCTTTTCCTATGTCAAAAGTTTTTGTTTTCGAGGGTAATAGCTACCTTTGTTGGAAAAATGAAGATATTAGACTATTTTAAGATTGCACATGGTAAAGAAAGTGCTTAAAGGCTCTTTTCCTATTTCAAAAGTTTTATTTTCGAGGGTAATAGCTACGTATGTTGAAAAAATGAAGATATTAGACTATTTTATAATTGCATATGGTAATGAATGTGATTAAAGCCTCTTTTCCTATGTCAAAAGTTTTAGTTTTCGAGGGTAATAGCTACGTATGTTGAAAAAATGAAAATATTAGACTATTTTATGATTGCACATGGTAAAGAATAAGGCTCTTTTCCTATTTCAAAAGTTTAAGTTTTCGAGGGTAATAGCTACGTATGTTGGAAAAATGAAGATATTAGACTATTTTATGATTGCACATGGTAAAGAATGTGATTAAAGGCTCTTTTCCTATGTCAAAAGTTTTAGTTTTCGAGTTTAATAGCTACGTATGTTGGAAAAATGAAGATATTAGACTATTTTATGATTGCACATGGTAAAGAATGTGATTAAAGGCTCTTTTCCTATGTCAAAGGTTTTCGTTTGCGAGGGTAATAGCTACGTATGTTGGAAAAATGAAGATATTAGACTATTTTATGATTGCACATGGTAAAGAATTTAATTAAAGGCTCTTTTCCTATGTCAAAAGTTTTAGTTTTCGCGGGTACTAGCTATGTATGTTGGAAAAATGAAGATATTAGACAATTTTATGATTGCACATGGTAAACAAAGTGCTTAAAGGCTCTTTTCCTATTTCAAAAGTTTTAGTTTTCGAGGGTAATAGCTACGTATGTTGAAAAAATGAAGATATTAGACTATTTTATGATTGCAAATGGTAAAGAATGTGATTAAAGGCTCTTTTCCTATTTCAAAAGTTTTCTTTTTCGAGGGTAATAGCTACGTATGTTGGAAAAATGAAGATATTAGACTATTTTATGATTGCACATGGTAAAGAATGTGATTAAAGGCTCTTTTCCTATGTCAAAAGTTTTAGTTTTCGAGGGTAATAGTTACGTATGTTGAAAAAATGAAGATATTAGACTATTTTATGATTGCACATGGTAAAGAAAGTGCTTAAAGGCTCTTTTCCTATTTCAAAAGTTTTAGTTTTCGAGGGTAATAGCTACGTATGTTGAAAAAATGAAGATATTAGACTATTTTATGATTGCAAATGGTAAAGAATGTGATTAAAGGCTCTTTTCCTATTTCAAAAGTTTTCGTTTTCGAGGGTAATAGCTACGTATGTTGGAAAAATGAAGATATTAGACTATTTTATGATTGCACATGGTAAAGAATGTGATTAAAGGCTCTTTTCCTATTTCAAAAGTTTTAGTTTTCGAGGGTAATAGCTACGTATGTTGGAAAAATGAAGATATTAGACTATTTTATGATTGCACATGGTAAAGAATGTAATTAAAGGCTCTTTTCCTATGTCAAAAGTTTTAGTTTTCGAGGGTAATAGCTACGTATGTTGAAAAAATGAAGATATTAGACTATTTTATGATTGCAAATGGTCAAGAATGTGATTAAAGGCTCTTTTCCTATGTCAAAAGTTTTAGTTTTCGAGGGTAATAGCTACGTATGTTGAAAAATGAAGATATTAGACTATTTTATGATTGCAAATGGTAAAGAATGTGATTAAAGGCTCTTTTCCTATGTCAAAAGTTTTAGTTTTCGAGGGTAATAGCTACGTATGTTGGAAAAATGAAGATATTAGACTATTTTATGATTGCACATGGTAAAGAAAGTGATTAAAGGCTCTTTTCCTATTTCAAAAGTTTTCGTTTTCGAGGGTAATAGCTACGTATGTTGGAAAAATGAAGATATTAGACTATTTTATGATTGCACATGGTAAAGAATATGATTAAAGGCTCTTTTCCTATTTCAAAAGTTTTAGTTTTCGAGGGTAATAGCTACGTATGTTGGAAAAATGAAGATATTAGACTATTTTATGATTGCACATGGTAAAGAATGTAATTAAAGGCTCTTTTCCTATGTCAAAAGTTTTAGTTTTCGAGGGTAATAGCTACGTATGTTGAAAAAATGAAGATATTAGACTATTTTATGATTGCACATGGTAAAGAATGTGATTAAAGGCTCTTTTCCTATGTCAAAAGTTTTAGTTTTCGAGGGTAATAGCTACGTATGTTGGAAAAATGAAGATATTAGACTATTTTATGATTGCACATGGTAAAGAATGTGATTAAAGGCTCTTTTCCTATGTCAAAAGTTTTAGTTTTCGAGGGTAATAGCTACGTATGTTGGAAAAATGAAGATATTAGACTATTTTATGATTGCACATGGTAAAGAAAGTGATTAAAGGCTCTTTTCCTATTTCAAAAGTTTTCGTTTTCGAGGGTAATAGCTACGTATGTTGGAAAAATGAAGATATTAGACTATTTTATGATTGCACATGGTAAAGAATATGATTAAAGGCTCTTTTCCTATGTCAAAAGTTTTAGTTTTCGAGGGTAATAGCTACGTATGTTGAAAAAATGAAGATATTAGACTATTTTATGATTGCAAATGGTAAAGAATGTGATTAAAGGCTCTTTTCCTATTTCAAAAGTTTTAGTTTTCGAGGGTAATAGCTACGTATGTTGAAAAAATGAAGATATTAGACTATTTTATGATTGCAATGGTAAAGAATGTGATTAAAGGCTCTTTTCCTATGTCAAAAGTTTTAGTTTTCGAGGGTAATAGCTACGTATGTTGAAAAAATGAAGATATTAGACTATTTTATGATTGCACATGGTAAAGAATGTGATTAAAGGCTCTTTTCCTATTTCAAAAGTTTTAGTTTTCGAGGGTAATAGCTACGTATGTTGAAAAAATGAAGATATTAGACTATTTTATGATTGCATATGGTAAAGAATGTGATTAAAGGCTCTTTTCCTATGTCAAAAGTTTTAGTTTTCGAGGGTAATAGCTACGTATGTTGAAAAAATGAAGATATTAGACTATTTTATGATTGCACATGGTAAAGAAAGTGATTAAAGGCTCTTTTCCTATGTCAAAAGTTTTAGTTTTCGAGGGTAATAGCTACGTATGTTGGAAAAATGAAGATATTAGACTATTTTATGATTGCACATGGTAAAGAATGTGATTAAAGGCTCTTTTCCTATTTCAAAAGTTTTAGTTTTCGAGGGTAATAGCTACGTATGTTGGAAAAATGAAGATATTAGACTATTTTATGATTGCACATGGTAAAGAAAGTGCTTAAAGGCTCTTTTCCTATTTCAAAAGTTTTAGTTTTCGAGGGTAATAGCTACGTATGTTGGAAAAATGAAGATATTAGACTATTTTATGATTGCACATGGTAAAGAATGTGATTAAAGGCTCTTTTCCTATGTCAAAAGTTTTAGTTTTCGAGGGTAATAGCTACGTATGTTGGAAAAATGAAGATATTAGACTATTTTATGATTGCACATGGTAAAGAATGTGATTAAAGGCTCTTTTCCTATGTCAAAAGTTTTAGTTTTCGAGGGTAATAGCTACGTATGTTGGAAAAATGAAGATATTAGACTATTTTATGATTGCACATGGTAAAGAATGTGATTAAAGGCTCTTTTCCTATGTCAAAAGTTTTAGTTTTCGAGGGTAATAGCTACGTATGTTGGAAAAATGAAGATATTAGACTATTTTATGATTGCACATGGTAAAGAAAGTGATTAAAGGCTCTTTTCCTATTTCAAAAGTTTTAGTTTTCGAGGGTAATAGCTACGTATGTTGGAAAAAATGAAGATATTAGACTATTTTATGATTGCACATGGTAAAGAATATGATTAAAGGCTCTTTTCCTATGTCAAAAGTTTTAGTTTTCGAGGGTAATAGCTACGTATGTTGGAAAAATGAAGATATTAGACTATTTTATGATTGCACATGGTAAAGAATATGATTAAAGGCTCTTTTCCTATGTCAAAAGTTTTTGTTTTCGAGGGTAATAGCTACGTATGTTGAAAAAATGAAGATATTAGACTATTTTATGATTGCACATGGTAAAGAATGTGATTAAAGGCTCTTTTCCTATGTCAAAAGTTTTAGTTTTCGAGGGTAATAGCTACGTATGTTGAAAAAATGAAGATATTAGACTATTTTATGATTGTACATGGTAAAGAATGTGATTAAAGGCTCTTTTCCTATTTCAAAAGTTTTAGTTTTCGAGGGTAATAGCTACGTATGTTGAAAAAATGAAGATATTAGACTATTTTATGATTGCAAATGGTAAAGAATGTGATTAAAGGCTCTTTTCCTATTTCAAAAGTTTTCGTTTTCGAGGGTAATAGCTACGTATGTTGGAAAAATGAAGATATTAGACTATTTTATGATTGCACATGGTAAAGAATGTGATTAAAGGCTCTTTTCCTATGTCAAAAGTTTTAGTTTTCGAGGGTAATAGCTACGTATGTTGGAAAAATGAAGATATTAGACTATTTTATGATTGCACATGGTAAAGAATGTGATTAAAGGCTCTTTTCCTATGTCAAAAGTTTTAGTTTTCGAGGGTAATAGCTACGTATGTTGAAAAAATGAAGATATTAGACTATTTTATGATTGCAAATGGTAAAGAATGTGATTAAAGGCTCTTTTCCTATGTCAAAAGTTTTAGTTTTCGAGGGTAATAGCTACGTATGTTGGAAAAATGAAGATATTAGACTATTTTATGATTGCACATGGTAAAGAATGTGATTAAAGGCTCTTTTCCTATGTCAAAAGTTTTAGTTTTCGAGGGTAATAGCTACGTATGTTGGAAAAATGAAGATATTAGACTATTTTATGATTGCACATGGTAAAGAAAGTGATTAAAGGCTCTTTTCCTATTTCAAAAGTTTTCGTTTTCGAGGGTAATAGCTACGTATGTTGGAAAAATGAAGATATTAGACTATTTTATGATTGCACATGGTAAAGAATGTGATTAAAGGCTCTTTTCCTATGTCAAAAGTTTTTGTTTTCGAGGGTAATAGCTACGTATGTTGGAAAAATGAAGATATTAGACTATTTTATGATTGCACATGGTAAAGAAAGTGCTTAAAGGCTCTTTTCCTATTTCAAAAGTTTTAGTTTTCGAGGGTAATAGCTACGTATGTTGGAAAAATGAAGATATTAGACTATTTTATGATTGCACATGGTAAAGAAAGTGATTAAAGGCTCTTTTCCTATTTCAAAAGTTTTAGTTTTCGAGGGTAATAGCTACGTATGTTGAAAAAATGAAGATATTAGACTATTTTATGATTGCACATGGTAAAGAATATTAAAGGCTCTTTTCCTATTTCAAAAGTTTTCGTTTTCGAGGGTAATAGCTACGTATGTTGGAAAAATGAAGATATTAGACTATTTTATGATTGCACATGGTAAAGAATGTGATTAAAGGCTCTTTTCCTATGTCAAAAGTTTTAGTTTTCGAGGGTAATAGCTACGTATGTTGAAAAAAATGAAGATATTAGACTATTTTATGATTGCACATGGTAAAGAATGTGATTAAAGGCTCTTTTCCTATGTCAAAAGTTTTAGTTTTCGAGGGTAATAGCTACGTATGTTGAAAAAATGAAGATATTAGACTATTTTATGATTGCACATGGTAAAGAATGTGATTAAAGGCTCTTTTCCTATTTCAAAAGTTTTAGTTTTCGAGGGTAATAGCTACGTATGTTGGAAAAATGAAGATATTAGACTATTTTATGATTGCACATGGTAAAGAATGTGATTAAAGGCTCTTTTCCTATTTCAAAAGTTTTAGTTTTCGAGGGTAATAGCTACGTATGTTGGAAAAATGAAGATATTAGACTATTTTATGATTGCACATGGTAAAGAAAGTGCTTAAAGGCTCTTTTCCTATTTCAAAAGTTTTAGTTTTCGAGGGTAATAGCTACGTATGTTGGAAAAATGAAGATATTAGACTATTTTATGATTGCACATGGTAAAGAATGTGATTAAAGGCTCTTTTCCTATGTCAAAAGTTTTAGTTTTCGAGGGTAATAGCTACGTATGTTGAAAAAATGAAGATATTAGACTATTTTATGATTGCAAATGGTAAAGAATGTGATTAAAGGCTCTTTTCCTATGTCAAAAGTTTTAGTTTTCGAGGGTAATAGCTACGTATGTTGGAAAAATGAAGATATTAGACTATTTTATGATTGCACATGGTAAAGAATGTGATTAAAGGCTCTTTTCCTATGTCAAAAGTTTTAGTTTTCGAGGGTAATAGCTACGTATGTTGGAAAAATGAAGATATTAGACTATTTTATGATTGCACATGGTAAAGAAAGTGATTAAAGGCTCTTTTCCTATTTCAAAAGTTTTAGTTTTCGAGGGTAATAGCTACGTATGTTGGAAAAATGAAGATATTAGACTATTTTATGATTGCACATGGTAAAGAATATGATTAAAGGCTCTTTTCCTATGTCAAAAGTTTTAGTTTTCGAGGGTAATAGCTACGTATGTTGGAAAAATGAAGATATTAGACTATTTTATGATTGCACATGGTAAAGAAAGTGCTTAAAGGCTCTTTTCCTATTTCAAAAGTTTTAGTTTTCGAGGGTAATAGCTACGTATGTTGAAAAAATGAAGATATTAGACTATTTTATGATTGCAAATGGTAAAGAATGTGATTAAAGGCTCTTTTCCTATGTCAAAAGTTTTCGTTTTCGAGGGTAATAGCTACGTATGTTGGAAAAATGAAGATATTAGACTATTTTATGATTGCACATGGTAAAGAATGATTAAAGGCTCTTTTCCTATGTCAAAAGTTTTTGTTTTCGAGGGTAATAGCTACGTATGTTGGAAAAATGAAGATATTAGACTATTTTATGATTGCACATGGTAAAGAATGTGATTAAAGGCTCTTTTCCTATGTCAAAAGTTTTAGTTTTCGAGGGTAATAGCTACGTATGTTGAAAAAATGAAGATATTAGACTATTTTATGATTGCACATGGTAAAGAATGTGATTAAAGGCTCTTTTCCTATGTCAAAAGTTTTAGTTTTCGAGGGTAATAGCTACGTATGTTGAAAAATGAAGATATTAGACTATTTTATGATTGCACATGGTAAAGAATGTGATTAAAGGCTCTTTTCCTATGTCAAAAGTTTTAGTTTTCGAGGGTAATAGCTACGTATGTTGAAAAATGAAGATATTAGACTATTTTATGATTGCACATGGTAAAGAATGTGATTAAAGGCTCTTTTCCTATGTCAAAAGTTTTAGTTTTCGAGGGTAATAGCTACGTATGTTGAAAAAATGAAGATATTAGACTATTTTATGATTGCACATGGTAAAGAATGTGATTAAAGGCTCTTTTCCTATTTCAAAAGTTTTCGTTTTCGAGGGTAATAGCTACGTATGTTGGAAAAATGAAGATATTAGACTATTTTATGATTGCACATGGTAAAGAATGTGATTAAAGGCTCTTTTCCTATGTCAAAAGTTTTAGTTTTCGAGGGTAATAGCTACGTATGTTGAAAAAATGAAGATATTAGACTATTTTATGATTGCACATGGTAAAGAATGTGATTAAAGGCTCTTTTCCTATTTCAAAAGTTTTAGTTTTCGAGGGTAATAGCTACGTATGTTGAAAAAATGAAGATATTAGACTATTTTATGATTGCAAATGGTAAAGAATGTGATTAAAGGCTCTTTTCCTATGTCAAAAGTTTTAGTTTTCGAGGGTAATAGCTACGTATGTTGAAAAAATGAAGATATTAGACTATTTTATGATTGCACATGGTAAAGAATGTGATTAAAGGCTCTTTTCCTATGTCAAAAGTTTTAGTTTTCGAGGGTAATAGCTACGTATGTTGAAAAATGAAGATATTAGACTATTTTATGATTGCACATGGTAAAGAATGTGATTAAAGGCTCTTTTCCTATGTCAAAAGTTTTAGTTTTCGAGGGTAATAGCTACGTATGTTGAAAAAATGAAGATATTAGACTATTTTATGATTGCACATGGTAAAGAATGTGATTAAAGGCTCTTTTCCTATGTCAAAAGTTTTAGTTTTCGAGGGTAATAGCTACGTATGTTGGAAAAATGAAGATATTAGACTATTTTATGATTGCACATGGTAAAGAATGTGATTAAAGGCTCTTTTCCTATTTCAAAAGTTTTAGTTTTCGAGGGTAATAGCTACGTATGTTGGAAAAATGAAGATATTAGACTATTTTATGATTGCACATGGTAAAGAAAGTGCTTAAAGGCTCTTTTCCTATTTCAAAAGTTTTAGTTTTCGAGGGTAATAGCTACGTATGTTGGAAAAATGAAGATATTAGACTATTTTATGATTGCACATGGTAAAGAATGTGATTAAAGGCTCTTTTCCTATTTCAAAAGTTTTAGTTTTCGAGGGTAATAGCTACGTATGTTGGAAAAATGAAGATATTAGACTATTTTATGATTGCACATGGTAAAGAATGTGATTAAAGGCTCTTTTCCTATGTCAAAAGTTTTAGTTTTCGAGGGTAATAGCTACGTATGTTGAAAAATGAAGATATTAGACTATTTTATGATTGCAAATGGTAAAGAATGTGATTAAAGGCTCTTTTCCTATGTCAAAAGTTTTAGTTTTCGAGGGTAATAGCTACGTATGTTGGAAAAATGAAGATATTAGACTATTTTATGATTGCACATGGTAAAGAATGTGATTAAAGGCTCTTTTCCTATGTCAAAAGTTTTAGTTTTCGAGGGTAATAGCTACGTATGTTGAAAAATGAAGATATTAGACTATTTTATGATTGCACATGGTAAAGAATGTGATTAAAGGCTCTTTTCCTATGTCAAAAGTTTTAGTTTTCGAGGGTAATAGCTACGTATGTTGAAAAAATGAAGATATTAGACTATTTTATGATTGCACATGGTAAAGAATGTGATTAAAGGCTCTTTTCCTATGTCAAAAGTTTTAGTTTTCGAGGGTAATAGCTACGTATGTTGAAAAATGAAGATATTAGACTATTTTATGATTGCACATGGTAAAGAATGTGATTAAAGGCTCTTTTCCTATTTCAAAAGTTTTAGTTTTCGAGGGTAATAGCTACGTATGTTGAAAAAATGAAGATATTAGACTATTTTATGATTGCAAATGGTAAAGAATGTGATTAAAGGCTCTTTTCCTATGTCAAAAGTTTTAGTTTTCGAGGGTAATAGCTACGTATGTTGGAAAAATGAAGATATTAGACTATTTTATGATTGCACATGGTAAAGAATGTGATTAAAGGCTCTTTTCCTATGTCAAAAGTTTTAGTTTTCGAGGGTAATAGCTACGTATGTTGGAAAAATGAAGATATTAGACTATTTTATGATTGCAAATGGTAAAGAATGTGATTAAAGGCTCTTTTCCTATGTCAAAAGTTTTAGTTTTCGAGGGTAATAGCTACGTATGTTGAAAAAATGAAGATATTAGACTATTTTATGATTGCACATGGTAAAGAATGTGATTAAAGGCTCTTTTCCTATGTCAAAAGTTTTAGTTTTCGAGGGTAATAGCTACGTATGTTGAAAAATGAAGATATTAGACTATTTTATGATTGCACATGGTAAAGAATGTGATTAAAGGCTCTTTTCCTATGTCAAAAGTTTTAGTTTTCGAGGGTAATAGCTACGTATGTTGAAAAAATGAAGATATTAGACTATTTTATGATTGCAAATGGTAAAGAATGTGATTAAAGGCTCTTTTCCTATGTCAAAAGTTTTAGTTTTCGAGGGTAATAGCTACGTATGTTGAAAAAATGAAGATATTAGACTATTTTATGATTGCACATGGTAAAGAATGCTTAAAGGCTCTTTTCCTATTTCAAAAGTTTTAGTTTTCGAGGGTAATAGCTACGTATGTTGAAAAAATGAAGATATTAGACTATTTTATGATTGCAAATGGTAAAGAATGTGATTAAAGGCTCTTTTCCTATGTCAAAAGTTTTAGTTTTCGAGGGTAATAGCTACGTATGTTGGAAAAATGAAGATATTAGACTATTTTATGATTGCACATGGTAAAGAATGTGATTAAAGGCTCTTTTCCTATGTCAAAAGTTTTAGTTTTCGAGGGTAATAGCTACGTATGTTGGAAAAATGAAGATATTAGACTATTTTATGATTGCACATGGTAAAGAATGTGATTAAAGGCTCTTTTCCTATGTCAAAAGTTTTAGTTTTCGAGGGTAATAGCTACGTATGTTGGAAAAATGAAGATATTAGACTATTTTATGATTGCACATGGTAAAGAATGTGATTAAAGGCTCTTTTCCTATGTCAAAAGTTTTAGTTTTCGAGGGTAATAGCTACGTATGTTGAAAAATGAAGATATTAGACTATTTTATGATTGCACATGGTAAAGAATGTGATTAAAGGCTCTTTTCCTATGTCAAAAGTTTTAGTTTTCGAGGGTAATAGCTACGTATGTTGGAAAAATGAAGATATTAGACTATTTTATAATTGCAAATGGTAACGAATGTGATTAAAGGCTCTTTTCCTATGTCAAAAGTTTTAGTTTTCGAGGGTAATAGCTACGTATGTTGAAAAAATGAAGATATTAGACTATTTTATGATTGCACATGGTAAAGAATGTGATTAAAGGCTCTTTTCCTATTTCAAAAGTTTTAGTTTTCGAGGGTAATAGCTACGTATGTTGAAAAAATGAAGATATTAGACTATTTTATGATTGCAAATGGTAAAGAATGTGATTAAAGGCTCTTTTCCTATGTCAAAAGTTTTAGTTTTCGAGGGTAATAGCTACGTATGTTGGAAAAATGAAGATATTAGACTATTTTATGATTGCACATGGTAAAGAATGTGATTAAAGGCTCTTTTCCTATTTCAAAAGTTTTAGTTTTCGAGGGTAATAGCTACGTATGTTGAAAAATGAAGATATTAGACTATTTTATGATTGCACATGGTAAAGAATGTGATTAAAGGCTCTTTTCCTATTTCAAAAGTTTTAGTTTTCGAGGGTAATAGCTACGTATGTTGGAAAAATGAAGATATTAGACTATTTTATGATTGCACATGGTAAAGAATGTGATTAAAGGCTCTTTTCCTATGTCAAAAGTTTTAGTTTTCGAGGGTAATAGCTACGTATGTTGGAAAAATGAAGATATTAGACTATTTTATGATTGCAAATGGTAAAGAATGTGATTAAAGGCTCTTTTCCTATGTCAAAAGTTTTAGTTTTCGAGGGTAATAGCTACGTATGTTGAAAAAATGAAGATATTAGACTATTTTATAATTGCAAATGGTAACGAATGTGATTAAAGGCTCTTTTCCTATGTCAAAAGTTTTAGT
>NW_027065030.1:0-23470 GCF_032884065.1 Artemia franciscana
TTAGTTTTCGAGGGTAATAGCTACGTATGTTGAAAAAATGAAAATATTAGACTAATTTATGATTGCAAATGGTAAAGAATGTGATTAAAGGCTCTTTTCCTATTTCAAAAGTTTTAGTTTTCGAGGGTAATAGCTACGTCCGTGGAAAAAATGAAGATATTAGACTATTTTATGATTGCACATGGTAAAAAAATGTGATTAAAGGCTCTTTTCCTATTTCAAAAGTTTTAGTTTTCAAGGGTAATAGCTATGTCAGTGGAAAAAATGAAGATATTAGACTATTTTATGATTGCACATGGTAAAGAATGTGATTAAAGGCTCTTTTCCTATGTCAAAAGTTTTAGTTTTCAAGGGTATTAGCTACGTATGTTGAAAAAATGAAGATATTAAACAATTTTATGATTGCACATGGTAAAGAATGTGATTAAAGGCTCTTTTCCTATTTCAAAAGTTTTAGTTTTCAGGGTAATAGCTATGTCTGTGGAAAAAATGAAGATATTAGACTATTTTGTGATAGCAAATGGTAAAGAATGTGATTAAAGGCTCTTTTCCTATTTCAAAAGTTTTAGTTTTCGAGGGTAATAGCTACGTATGTTGAAAAAATGAAGATATTAGACTAATTTATGATTGCAAATGGTAAAGAATGTGATTAAAGGCTCTTTTCCTATTTCAAAAGTTTTAGTTTTCGAAGGTAATAGCTATGTCTGTGGAAAAAATGAAGATATTAGACTATTTTATGATTGCAAATGGTAAAGAATGTGATTAAAGGGTCTTTTTCTATGTCAAAAGTTTTAGTTTTCGGGGGTAATAGCTTCGTCCGTGGAAAAAATGAAGATATTAGATTATTTTATGATTGCACATGGTAAAGAATGTGATTAAAGGCTCTTTTCCTATTTCAAAAGTTTTAATTTTCGAGGGTAATAGCTACGTCCGTGGAAAAAAAATGAAGATATTAGACTATTTTATGATTGCACATGGTAAAGAATGTGATTAAAGGCTATTTTCCTATTTCAAAAGTTTTAGTTTTCAAGGGTAATAGCTAAGTATGTTGAAAAAATGAAGATATTAGACAATTTTATGATTGCACATGGTAAAGAATGTGATTAAAGGCTCTTTTCCTATTTCAACAGTTTTAGTTTTCGAGGGTAATAGCTACGTATGTTGAAAAAATGAAGATATTAGACTAATTTATGATTGCAAATGGTAAAGAATGTGATTAAAGGCTCTTTCCCTATTTCAAAAGTTTTAGTTTTCGAAGGTAATAGCTATGTCTGTGGAAAAAAATGAAGATATTAGACTATTTTATGATTGCAAATGGTAAAGAATGTGATTAAAGGGTCTTTTTCTATGTCAAAAGTTTTAGTTTTCGGGTGTAATAGCTTCGTCCGTGGAAAAAATGAAGATATTAGACTATTTTATGATTGCACATTTTAAAGAATGTGATTAAAGGCTCTTTTCCTATTTCAAATGTTTTAGTTTTCGAGGGTAATAGCTATGTCCGTGGAAAAAATAAAGATATTAGACTATTTTATGATTGCACATGGTAAAGAATGTGATTAAAGGCCCTTTTCCTATTTCAAAAGTTTTAGTTTTCGAGGGTAATAGCTAAGTCCGTGGAAAAAAAATGAAGATATTAGACTATTTTATGATTACACATGGTAAAAAATGTGATTAAAGGCTCTTTTCCTATTTCAAAAGTTTTAGTTTTCGGGTAAGAGCTAGGTCTGTGGAAAAAATGAAGATATTAGACTATTTTATGATTGCACATGGTAAAGAATGTGATTAAAGGCTCTTTTCCTATTTCAACAGTTTTAGTTTTCGAGGGAAAAAGCTTCGTCCGTGGAAAAAATGAAGATATTAGACTATTTTATGATTGCAAATGGTAAAGAATGTGATTAAAGGCTCTTTTCCTATGTCAAAAGTTTTAGTTTTCGAGGGTAATAGCTACGTATTTTGAAAAAATGAAGATATTAGACTAATTTATGATTGCAAATGGTAAAGAATGTGATTAAAGGCTCTTTTCCTATTTCAAAAGTTTTAGTTTTCGATGGTAATAGCTATGTCTGTGGAAAAAATGAAGATATTAGACTATTTTATGATTGCAATGGTAAAGAATGTGATTAAAGGCTCTTTTTCTATTTCAAAAGTTTTAGTTTTCGAGGGTAATAGCTACGTCCGTGGAAAAAATGAAGATATTAGACTATTTTATGATTGCACATGGTAAAGAATGTGATTAAAGGCTCTTTTCCCATTTCAAAAGTTTTAGTTTTCAAGGGTAATAGCTATGTCTGTGGAAAAAATGAAGATATTAGACTATTTATGATAGCAAATGGTAAAGAATGTGATTAAAGGCTCTTTTCCTATTTCAAAAGTTTTAGTTTTCGAGGGTAATAGCTACGTATGTTGAAAAAATGAAGATATTAGACTAATTTATGATTGCAAATGGTAAAGAATGTGATTAAAGGCTCTTTTCCTATTTCAAAAGTTTTAGTTTTCAAGGGTAATAGCTATGTCTGTAGAAAAATTGAAGATATTAGACAATTTTATGATTGCACATGGTAAAGAATGTGATTAAAGGGTGTTTTTCTATGTCAAAAGTTTTAGTTTTCGGGGTAATAGCTTCGTCCGTGGAAAAAATGAAGATATTAGACTATTTTATGATTGCACATGGTAAAGAATGTGATTAAAGGCTCTTTTCCTATTTCAAAAGTTTTAGTTTTCGAGGGTAATAGCTATGTCTGTGGAAAAAATGAAGATATTAGACTATTTTCTGATTGCACTTGGTAAAGAATGTGATTAAAGGCTCTTTTCCTATTTCAAAAGTTTTAGTTTTCGGGGGTAAGAGCTATGTCTGTGGAAAAATGAAGATATTAGACTATTTTATGATTACACATGGTAAAGAATGTGATTAAAGGCTCTTTTCCTATTTCAACAGTTTTAGTTTTAGAGGGTAAAAGCTTAGTCTGTGGAAAAAATGAAGATATTAGACTATTTTATGATTGCAAATGGTAAAGAATGTGATTAAAGGCTCTTTTCCTATGTCAAAAGTTTTAGTTTTCGAGGGTAATAGCTACGTATGTTGAAAAAATGAAGATATTAGACTAATTTATGATTGCAAATGGTAAAGAATGTGATTAAAGGCTCTTTTCCTATTTCAAAAGTTTTAGTTTTCGATGGTAATAGCTATGTCTGTGGAAAATATGAAGATATTAGACTATTTTATGATTGCAAATGGTAAAGAATGTGATTAAAGGGTCTTTTCCTATTTCAAAAGTTTTAGTTTTCGAGGGTAATAGCTACGTTGTGGAAAAAATGAAGATATTAGACTATTTATGATTGCACATGGTAAAGAATGTGATTAAAGGCTATTTTCCTATTTCAAAAGTTTTAGTTTTCGAAGGGTAATAGCTACGTCTGTGGAAAAAATGAAGATATTAGACTATTTTATGATTGCACATGGTAAAGAATGTGATTAAAGGCTCTTTTCCTATTTCAAAAGTTTTAGTTTTCGGGTAATAGCTATGTCTGTGGAAAAAATGAAGATATTAGACTATTTTATGATAGCAAATGGTAAAGAATGTGATTAAAGGCTCTTTTCCTATTTCAAAAGTTTTAGTTTTCGAGGGTAATAGCTATGTCTGTGGAAAAAATGAAGATATTAGACTATTTTGATTGCAAATGGTAAAGAATGTGATTAAAGGCTCTTTTCCTATTTCAAAAGTTTTAGTTTTCGAGGGTAATAGCTATGTCTGTGGAAAAAATGAAGATATTAGACTATTTTATGATTGCACATGGTAAAAATGTGATTAAAGGCTCTTTTCCTATTTCAAAAGTTTTAGTTTTCAAGGGTAATAGCTATGTCAGTGGAAAAAATGAAGATATTAGACTATTTTATGATTGCACATGGTAAAGAATGTGATTAAAATCTCTTTTTCTATGTCAAAAGTTTTAGTTTTCGGGGGTAATAGCTTCGTTCGTGGAAAAAATGAAGATATTAGACTATTTTATGATTGCATATGGTAAAGAATGTGATTAAAGGCTCTTTTCCTATTTCAAAAATTTTAGTTTTCGAGGGTAATAGCTATGTCTGTGGAAAAAATGAAGATATTAGACTATTTTATGATTGCACATGGTAAAGAATGTGATTAAAGGCTCTTTTCCTATTTCAAAAGTTTTAGTTTTCGAGGGTAATATACGTCCGTGGAAAAAATGAAGATATTAGACTATTTTATGATTGCACATGGTAAAATGTGATTAAAGGCTCTTTTCCTATTTCAAAAGTTTTAGTTTTCGAAGGGTAATAGCTTGTCCGTGGAAAAAATGAAGATATTAGACTATTTTATGATTGCACATGGTAAAGAATGTGATTAAAGGCTCTTTTCCTATTTCAAAAGTTTTAGTTTTCGGGGTAATAGCTATGTCTGTGGAAAAAATGAAGATATTAGACTATTTTATGATTGCACATGGTAAAGAATGTGATTAAAGGCTCTTTTCCTATTTCAAAAGTTTTAGTTTTCGAGGGTAATAGCTATGTCCGTGGAAAAAATGAAGATATTAGACTATTTTATGATTGCAAAATGGTAAAGAATGTGATTAAAGGCTCTTATCCTATTTCAAAAGTTTTAGTTTTCGAGGGTAATAGCTATGTCTGTGGAAAAAATGAAGATATTAGACTATTTTATGATTGCACATGGTAAAGAATGTGATTAAAGGCTCTTTTCCTATTTCAAAAGTTTTAGTTTTCGGGGTAATAGCTATGTCTGTGGAAAAAATGAAGATATTAGACTATTTTATGATTGCACATGGTAAAGAATGTGATTAAAGGCTCTTTTTCCTATGTCAAAAGTTTTAGTTTTCGGGGGTAATAGCTTCGTCCGTGGAAAAAATGAAGATATTAGACTATTTTATGATTGCACATGGTAAAGAATGTGATTAAAGGCTCTTTTCCTATTTCAAATGTTTTAGTTTTCAGGGTAATAGCTATGTCCGTAGGAAAAAATGAAGATATTAGACTATTTTATGATTGCACATGGTAAAGAATGTGATTAAAGGCTCTTTTCCTATTTCAAAAGTTTTAGTTTTCGAGGGTAATAGCTAAGTCCTGTGGAAAAAATGAAGATATTAGACTATTTTATGATTGCAAATGGTAAAGAATGTGATTAAAGGCTCTTTTCCTATTTCAAAAGTTTTAGTTTTCAAGGGTAATAGCTATCGTCTGTGGAAAAAATGAAGATATTAGACTATTTTATGATTGCACATGGTAAAGAATGTGATTAAAGGCTCTTTTCCTATTTCAAAAGTTTAGTTTTCGGGGGTAATAGCTATCGTCTGTGGAAAAAATGAAGATATTAGACTATTTTATGATTGCACATGGTAAAGAATGTGATTAAAGGCTCTTTTCCTATTTCAAAAGTTTTAGTTTTCGAGGGTAATAGCTTCGTCCGTGGAAAAAATGAAGATATTAGACTATTTTATGATTGCAAATGGTAAAGAATGTGATTAAAGGCTCTTTTCCTATTTCAAAAGTTTTAGTTTTCGGGGTAATAGCTACGTCTGTGGAAAAAATGAAGATATTAGACTATTTTATGATTGCAATGGTAAAGAATGTGATTAAAGGCTCTTTTCCTATTTCAAAAGTTTTAGTTTTCGGGTAATAGCTATGTCTGTGGAAAAAATGAAGATATTAGACTATTTTATGATTGCAAATGGTAAAGAATGTGATTAAAGGCTCTTTTCCTATTTCAAAAGTTTTAGTTTTCGGGGGTAATAGCTACGTCCGTGGAAAAAATGAAGATATTAGACTATTTTATGATTGCACATGGTAAAGAATGTGATTAAAGGCTCTTTTCCTATTTCAAAAGTTTTAGTTTTCGGGGGTAATAGCTACGTCATGTGAAAAAATGAAGATATTAGACATTTTATGATTGCAAATGGTAAAGAATGTGATTAAAGGCTCTTTTCCTATTTCAAAAGTTTTAGTTTTCGGGGGTAATAGCTACGTCCGTGGAAAAAATGAAGATATTAGACTATTTTATGATTGCACATGGTAAAGAATGTGATTAAAGGCTCTTTTCCTATTTCAAAAGTTTTAGTTTTCAGGGTAATAGCTACGTCTGTGGAAAAAATGAAGATATTAGACTATTTTATGATTGCACAATGGTAAAGAATGTGATTAAAGGCTCTTTTCCTATTTCAAAAGTTTTAGTTTTCGGGGGTAATAGCTACGTCTGTGGAAAAAATGAAGATATTAGACTATTTTATGATTGCACATGGTAAAGAATGTGATTAAAGGCTCTTTTCCTATTTCAAAAGTTTTAGTTTTCGGGGGTAATAGCTACGTCCGTGGAAAAAATGAAGATATTAGACTATTTTATGATTGCAACATGGTAAAGAATGTGATTAAAGGCTCTTTTCCTATTTCAAAAGTTTTAGTTTTCGAGGGTAATAGCTATGTCTGTGGAAAAAATGAAGATATTAGACTATTTTATATTGCACTGGTAAAGAATGTGATTAAAGGCTCTTTTCCTATTTCAAAAGTTTTAGTTTTCGGGGGTAATAGCTATCTGTGGAAAAAATGAAGATATTAGACTATTTTATGATTGCACATGGTAAAGAATGTGATTAAAGGCTCTTTTCCTATTTCAAAAGTTTTAGTTTTCGGGTAATAGCTATGTCTGTGGAAAAAATGAAGATATTAGACTATTTTATGATTGCACATGGTAAAGAATGTGATTAAAGGCTCTTTTCCTATTTCAAAAGTTTTAGTTTTCGGGGGTAATAGCTATGTCTGTGGAAAAAATGAAGATATTAGACTATTTTATGATTGCACATGGTAAAGAATGTGATTAAAGGCTCTTTTCCTATTTCAAAAGTTTTAGTTTTCGGGGTAATAGCTACGTCCGTGGAAAAAATGAAGATATTAGACTATTTTATGATTGCAAATGGTAAAGAATGTGATTAAAGGCTCTTTTCCTATTTCAAAAGTTTTAGTTTTCGGGGTAATAGCTACGTCTGTGGAAAAAATGAAGATATTAGACTATTTTATGATTGCAAATGGTAAAGAATGTGATTAAAGGCTCTTTTCCTATTTCAAAAGTTTTAGTTTTCGGGGGTAATAGCTACGTCTGTGGAAAAAATGAAGATATTAGACTATTTTATGATTGCACATGGTAAAGAATGTGATTATAGGCTCTTTTCCTATTTCAAAAGTTTTAGTTTTCGGGGTAATAGCTACGTCCGTGGAAAAAATGAAGATATTAGACTATTTTATGATTGCACATGGTAAAGAATGTGATTAAAGGCTCTTTTTCCTATTTCAAAAGTTTTAATTTTCGAGGGTAATAGCTCCGTATGTTGAAAAAATGAAGATATTAGACAATTTTATGATTGCACATGGTAAAGAATGTGATTAAAGGCTCTTTTCCTATTTCAGAAGATTTAGTTTTCAAGGGTAATAGCTATGTCTGTGGAAAAAATGAAGATATTAGACTATTTTATGATAGCAAATGGTAAAGAATGTGATTAAAGGCTCTTTTCCTATTTCAAAAGTTTTAGTTTTCGAGGGTAATAGCTATGTATGTGAAAAAATTAAGATATTAGACTAATTTATGATTGCAAATGGTAAAGAATGTGATTAAAGGCTCTTTTCCTATTTCAAAAGTTTTAGTTTTCGAAGGTAATAGCTATGTCTGTGGAAAAAATAAAGATATTAAACTATTTTATGATTGCACATGGTAAAGAATGTGATTAAAGGGTGTTTTTCTATGTCAAAAGTTTTAGTTTTCGGGGGTAATAGCTTCGTCCGTGGAAAAAATGAAGATATTAGACTATTTTATGATTGCACATGGTAAATAATGTGATTAAAGGCTCTTTTCCTATTTCAAAAGTTTTAGTTTTCAAGGATAATAGCTTCGTCCGTGGAAAAAATGAAGATATTAGACTATTTTATGATTGCACATGGTAAAGAATGTGATTAAAGGTTCTTTTCCTATTTCAAAAGTTATAGTTTTCGGGGTAATAGCTATGTCTGTGGAAAAAATGAAGATATTAGACTATTTTATGATTGCAAATGGTAAAGAATGTGATTAAAGGCTCTTTTCCTATTTCAAAAGTTTTGTTTTCGGGGGTAATAGCTACGTCTGTGGAAAAAATTAAATATTAGACTATTTTATGATTGCAAATAGTAAAGAATGTGATTAAAGGCTCTTTTCCTATTTCAAAAGTTTTAGTTTTCGGGGGGGGGGTAATAGCTACGTCCATGGAAAAAATGAAGATATTAGACTATTTTATGATTGCAAATGGTAAAGAATGTGATTAAAGGCTCTTTTCCTATTTCAAAAGTTTAGTTTTCGGGGGTAATAGCTACGTCCATGGAAAAAATGAAGATATTAGACTTATTTTATTTGCAAATGGTAAAGAATGTGATTAAAGGCTCTTTTCCTATTTCAAAAGTTTTAGTTTTCGGGGGTAATAGCTACGTCTGTGGAAAAAATGAAGATATTAGACTATTTTATGATTGCACATGGTAAAGAATGTGATTAAAGGTTCTTTTCCTATTTCAAAAGTTTTAGTTTTCAGGGTCAATAGCTATGTCTGTGGAAAAAATGAAGATATTAGACTATCTTATGATTGCACATGGTAAAGAATGTGATTAAAGGCTCTCTTCCTATTTCAAAAGTTTTAGTTTTCGGGGGTAATAGCTACGTCTGTGGAAAAAATGAAGATATTAGACTATTTTATAACTGGAAATGGTAAAGAATGTGATTAAAGGCTCTTTTCCTATTTCAAAAGTCTAAGTTTTCGGGGGTAATAGCTACGTCTGTGGAAAAAATGAAAATATTAGACTATTTTATGATTGCACATGGTAAAGAATGTGATTGCAAATGGTAAAGAATGTGATTAAAGGCTTTTCCTATTTCAAAAGTTTTAGTTTTCGGGGGTAATAGCTAAGTCCGTGGAAAAAATGAAGATATTAGACTATTTTATGATTGCAAATGGTAAAGAATGTGATTAAAGGCTCTTTTCCTATTTCAAAAGTTTTAGTTTTCGGGGGTAATAGCTACGTCTGTGGAAAAAATGAAAATATTAGACTATTTTATGATTGCACATGGTGAAGAATGTGATTGTAAATGGTAAAGAATGTGATTAAAGGCTCTTTTCCTATTTTAAAAGTTTTAGTTTCCGGGGGTAATAGCTACGTCCGTGGAAAAAATGAAGATATTAGACTATTTTATGATTGCAAATGGTAAAGAATGTGATTAAAGGCTCTTTTCCTATTTCAAAAGTTTTGTGTTTCGGGGGTAATAGCTACGTCTGTGGAAAAAATGAAGATATTAGACTATTTTATGATTGCAGATAGTAAAGAATGTGATTAAAGGCTCTTTTCCTATTTCAAAAGTTTTAGTTTTCGGGGGTAATAGCTACGTCCATGGAAAAAATGAAGATATTAGACTATTTTATGATTGCAAATGGTAAAGAATGTGATTAAAGGCTCTTTTCCTATTTCAAAAGTTTAGTTTTCGGGGGTAATAGCTACGTCCATGGAAAAAATGAAGATATTAGACTATTTTATTTTTGCACATGGTAAAGAATGTGATTAAAGGCTCTTTTCCTATTTCAAAAGTTTTAGTTTTCGGGGGTAATAGCTACGTCTGTGGAAAAAATGAAGATATTAGACTATTTTATGATTGCACATGGTAAAGAATGTGATTAAAGGCTCTTTTCCTATTTCAAAAGTTATAGTTTTCAGGGTCAATAGCTATGTCTGTGGAAAAAATGAAGATATTAGACTATTTTATGATTGCACATGGTAAAGAATGTGATTAAAGGCTCTTTTCCTATTTCAAAAGTTTTAGTTTTCGGGGGTAATAGCTACGTCTGTGGAAAAAATGAAGATATTAGACTATTTTATGAATTGGAAATGGTAAAGAATGTGATTAAAGGCTCTTTTCCTATTTCAAAAGTTTTAGTTTTCGGGGATAATAGCTACGTACGTGAAAAAAATGAAGATATTAGACTATTTTATGATTGCACATGGTAAAGAATGTGATTAAAGGCTCTTTTCCTATTTCAAAAGTTTTAGTTTTCGGGGGTAATAGCTACGTCTGTTGAAAAAATGAAGATATTAGACTATTTTATGATTGCACATGGTAAAGAATGTGATTGCAAATGGTAAAGAATGTGATTAAAGGCTCTTTTCCTATTTCAAAAGTTTTAGTTTTCGGGGGTAATAGCTACGTCCGTGGAAAAAATGAAGATATTAGACTATTTTATGATTGCAAATGGTAAAGAATGTGATTAAAGGCTCTTTTTCTATTTCAAAAGTTTTAGTTTTCGGGGTAATAGCTACGTCTGTGGAAAAAATGAAATATTAGACTATTTTATGATTGCAAATGGTAAAGAATGTGATTAAAGGCTCTTTTCCTATTTCAAAAGTTTAGTTTTCGGGGGTAATAGCTACTTCCATGGAAAAAATGAAGATATTAGACTATTTTATGATTGCAAATGGTAAAGAATGTGATTAAAGGCTCTTTTCCTATTTCAAAAGTTTTAGTTTCGGGGGTAATAGCTACGTCTGTGGAAAAAATGAAGATATTAGACTATTTTATGATTGCAAATGGTAAAGAATGTGATTAAAGGCTCTTTTCCTATTTCAAAAGTTTTAGTTTTCGGGGGTAATAGCTACGTCTTGGAAAAATGAAGATATTAGACTATTTTATGATTGCAAATGGTAAAGAATGTGATTAAAGGCTCTTTTCCTATTTCAAAAGTTTTAGTTTTCGGGGGTAATAGCTACGTCTGTGGAAAAATGAAGATATTAGACTATTTTATGATTGCACATGGTAAAGAATGTGATTAAAGGTCTTTTCCTATTTCAAAAGTTTTAGTTTTCGGGGGTAATAGCTACGTCCATGGAAAAAATGAAGATATTAGACTATTTTATGATTGCACATGGTAAAGAATGTGATTAAAGGCTCTTTTCCTATTTCAAAAGTTTTAGTTTTCGGGGGTAATAGCTACGTCCATGGAAAAAATGAAGATATTAGACTATTTTATGATTGCACATGGTAAAGAATGTGATTAAAGGCTCTTTTCCTATTTCAAAAGTTTTAGTTTTCGGGGGTAATAGCTACGTCTGTGGAAAAATGAAGATATTAGACTATTTTATGATTGCACATGGTAAACATCTGTGGAAAAAATGAAGATATTATACTATTTTATGATTTCAAATGGTAAAGAATGTGATTAAAGGCTCTTTTCCTATTTCAAAAGTTTTAGTTTTCGGGGTAATAGCTACGTCTGTGGAAAAAATGAAGATATTGACTATTTTATGATTGCAAATGGTAAAGAATGTGATTAAAGGCTCTTTTCCTATTTCAAAAGTTTTAGTTTTCGAGGGTAATAGCTACGTCCGTGGAAAAAATGAAGATATTAGACTATTTTATGATTGCACATGGTAAAGAATGTGATTAAAGGCTCTTTTCCTATTTCAAAAGTTTTAGTTTTCGGGGTAATAGCTACGTCTGTGGAAAAAATGAAGATATTAGACTATTTTATGATTGCACATGGTAAAGAATGTGATTAAAGGCTCTTTTCCTATTTCAAAAGTTTTAGTTTTCGGGGGTAATAGCTATGTCTGTGGAAAAAATGAAGATATTAGACTATTTTATGATTACACATGGTAAAGAATGTGATTAAATGGTAAAGAATGTGATTAAAGGCTCTTTTCCTAGTTTTAGTTTTCGGGGGTAATAGCTACGTCCGTGGAAAAAATGAAGATATTAGATTATTTTATGATTGCAAATGGTAAAGAATGTGATTAAAGGCTCTTTTCCTATTTCAAAAGTTTTAGTTTTCGGGGGTAATAGCTACGTCTGTGGAAAAAATGAAGATATTAGACTATTTTATGATTGCAATGGTAAAGAATGTGATTAAAGGCTCTTTTCCTATTTCAAAAGTTTTAGTTTTCGGGGGTAATAGCTACGTCTGTGGAAAAAATGAAGATATTAGACTATTTTATGATTGCAAATGGTAAAGAATATGTTTAAAGGCTCTTTTCCTATTTCAAAAGTTTTAGTTTTCGGGGGTAATAGCTACGTCTGTGGAAAAAATGAAGATATTAGACTATTTTATGATTGCACATGGTAAAGAATGTGATTAAAGGCTCTTTTCCTATTTCAAAAGTTTTAGTTTTCGGGGGTAATAGCTACGTCTGTGGAAAAAATGAAGATATTAGACTATTTTATGATTGCAAATGGTAAAGAATGTGATTAAAGGCTCTTTTCCTATTTCAAAAGTTTTAGTTTTCGGGGGTAATAGCTACGTCTGTGGAAAAAATGAAGATATTAGACTATTTTATGATTGCAAATGGTAAAGAATGTGATTAAAGGCTCTTTTCCTATTTCAAAAGTTTTAGTTTTCGGGGGTAATAGCTACGTCTGTGGAAAAAATGAAGATATTAGACTATTTTATGATTGCAATGGTAAAGAATGTGATTAAAGGCTCTTTTCCTATTTCAAAAGTTTTAGTTTTCGGGGGTAATAGCTACGTCTGTGGAAAAAATGAAGATATTAGACTATTTTATGATTGCACAAGGTAAAGAATGTGATTAAAGGCTCTTTTCCTATTTCAAAAGTTTTAGTTTTCGGGGGTAATAGCTACGTCTGTGGAAAAAATGAAGATATTAGACTATTTTATGATTGCAAATGGTAAAGAATGTGATTAAAGGCTCTTTTCCTATTTCAAAAGTTTTAGTTTTCGGGGGTAATAGCTACGTCTGTGGAAAAAATGAAGATATTGACTATTTTATGATTGCAAATGGTAAAGAATGTGATTAAAGGCTCTTTTCCTATTTCAAAAGTTTTAGTTTTCGGGGGTAATAGCTACGTCTGTGGAAAAAATGAAGATATTAGACTATTTTATGATTGCAAATGGTAAAGAATGTGATTAAAGGCTCTTTTCCTATTTCAAAAGTTTTAGTTTTCGGGGTAATAGCTACGTCTGTGGAAAAAATGAAGATATTAGACTATTTTATGATTGCAAATGGTAAAGAATGTGATTAAAGGCTCTTTTCCTATTTCAAAAGTTTTAGTTTTCGAGGGTAATAGCTACGTCTGTGGAAAAAATGAAGATATTAGACTATTTTATGATTGCAAATGGTAAAGAATGTGATTAAAGGCTCTTTTCCTATTTCAAAAGTTTTAGTTTTCGGGGGTAATAGCTACGTCTGTGGAAAAAATGAAGATATTAGACTATTTTATGATTGCAAATGGTAAAGAATGTGATTAAAGGCTCTTTTCCTATTTCAAAAGTTTTAGTTTTCGGGGGTAATAGCTACGTCTGTGGAAAAAATGAAGATATTAGACTATTTTATGATTGCAAATGGTAAAGAATGTGATTAAAGGCTCTTTTCCTATTTCAAAAGTTTTAGTTTTCGGGGGCAATAGCTACGTCTGTGGAAAAAATGAAGATATTAGACTATTTTATGATTGCAAATGGTAAAGAATGTGATTAAAGGCTCTTTTCCTATTTCAAAAGTTTTAGTTTTCGGGGGTAATAGCTACGTCTGTGGAAAAAATGAAGATATTAGACTATTTTATGATTGCAAATGGTAAAGAATGTGATTAAAGGCTCTTTTCCTATTTCAAAAGTTTTAGTTTTCGGGGGTAATAGCTACGTCTGTGGAAAAAATGAAGATATTAGACTATTTTATGATAGCAAATGGTAAAGAATGTGATTAAAGGCTCTTTTCCTATTAAAAAAGTTTTAGTTTTCGGGGGTAATAGCTACGTCCTTGGAAAAAATGAAGATATTAGACTATTTTATGATTGCAATGATATTAGACTATTTTATGATTGCAAATGGTAAAGAATGTGATTAAAGGCTCTTTTCCTATTTCAAAAGTTTTAGTTTTCGGGGGTAATAGCTACGTCTGTGGAAAAAATGAAGATATTAGACTATTTTATGATTACACATGGTAAAGAATGTGATTAAAGACTCTTTTCCTATTTCAAAAGTTTTAGTTTTCGGGGGTAATAGCTACGTCTGTGGAAAAAATGAAGATATTAGACTATTTTATGATTGCACATGGTAAAGAATGTGATTAAAGGCTCTTTTCCTATTTCAAAAGTTTTAGTTTTCGGGGGTAATAGCTACGTCTGTGGAAAAAATGAAGATATTAGACTATTTTATGATTGCAATGGTAAAGAATGTGATTAAAGGTAATGTGATTAAAGGCTCTTTTCCTATTTCAAAAGTTTTAGTTTTCGGGGGTAATAGCTACGTCCGTGGAGAAAATGAAGATATTAGACTATTTTATGATTGCAAATGGTAAAGAATGTGATTAAAGGCTCTTTTCCTATTTCAAAAGTTTTAGTTTTCGGGGGTAATAGCTACGTCTGTGGAAAAAATGAAGATATTAGACTATTTATGATTGCAAATGGTAAAGAATGTATTAAAGGCTCTTTTCCTATTTCAAAAGTTTTAGTTTTCGGGGGTAATAGCTACGTCTGTGGAAAAAATGAAGATATTAGACTATTTTATGATTGCAAATGGTAAAGAATGTGATTAAAGGCTCTTTTCCTATTTCAAAAGTTTTAGTTTTCGGGGGTAATAGCTACGTCTGTGGAAAAAATGAAGATATTAGACTATTTTATGATTGCAAATGGTAAAGAATGTGATTAAAGGCTCTTTTCCTATTTCAAAAGTTTTAGTTTTCGGGGGTAATAGCTACGTCTGTGGAAAAAATGAAGATATTAGACTATTTTATGATTGCAAATGGTAAAGAATGTGATTAAAGGCTCTTTTCCTATTTCAAAAGTTTTAGTTTTCGGGGTAATAGCTACGTTTGTGGAAAAAATGAAGATATTAGACTATTTTATGATTGCAAATGGTAAAGAATGTGATTAAAGGCTCTTTTCCTATTTCAAAAGTTTTAGTTTTCGGGGGTAATAGCTACGTCTGTGGAAAAAATGAAGATATAGACTATTTTATGATTGCAAATGGTAAAGAATGTGATTAAAGGCTCTTTTCCTATTTCAAAAGTTTTAGTTTTCGGGGGTAATAGCTACGTCTGTGGAAAAAATGAAGATATTAGACTATTTTATGATTGCAAATGGTAAAGAATGTGATTAAAGGCTCTTTTCCTATTTCAAAAGCTTTAGTTTTCGGGGGTAATAGATACTTCCGTTGAAAAAATGAAGATATTAGACTATTTTATGATTGCACATGGTAAAGAATGTGATTAAAGGCTCTTTTCCTATTTCAAAAGTTTTAGTTTTCGGGGGTAATAGCTACGTCTGTGGAAAAAATGAAGATAATAGACTCTTTTATGATTGCAAATGGTAAAGAATGTGATTAAAGGCTCTTTTCCTATTTCAAAAGTTTTAGTTTTCGGGGGTAATAGCTACGTCTGTGGAAAAAATGAAGATATTAGACTATTTTATGATTGCAATGGTAAAGAATGTGATTAAAGGCTCTTTTCCTATTTCAAAAGTTTTAGTTTTCGGGGGTAATAGCTACGTCTGTGGAAAAAATGAAGATATTAGACTATTTTATGATTGCAAATGGTAAAGAATGTGATTAAAGGCTCTTTTCCTATTTCAAAAGTTTTAGTTTTCGGGGGTAATAGCTACGTCTGTGGAAAAAATGAAGATATTAGACTATTTTATGATTGCAAATGGTAAAGAATGTGATTAAAGGCTCTTTTCCTATTTCAAAAGTTTTAGTTTTCGGGGGTAATAGCTACGTCTGTGGAAAAAATGAAGATATTAGACTATTTTATGATTGCAATGGTAAAGAATGTGATTAAAGGCTCTTTTCCTATTTCAAAAGTTTTAGTTTTCGGGGGTAATAGCTACGTCCGTGGAAAAAATGAAGATATTAGACTATTTTATGATTGACATGGTAAAGAATGTGATTAAAGGCTCTTTTCCTATTTCAAAAGTTTTAGTTTTCGGGGGTAATAGCTACGTCTGTGGAAAAAATGAAGATATTAGACTATTTTATGATTGCACATGGTAAAGAATGTGATTAAAGGCTCTTTTCCTATTTCAAAAGTTTTAGTTTTCGGGGGTAATAGCTACGTCCGTGGAAAAAATGAAGATATTAGACTATTTTATGATTGCAAATGGTAAAGAATGTGATTAAAGGCTCTTTTCCTATTTCAAAAGTTTTAGTTTTCGGGGGTAATAGCTACGTCCGTGGAAAAAATGAAGATATTAGACTATTTTATGATTGCACATGGTAAAGAATGTGATTAAAGGCCCTTTTCCTATTTCAAAAGTTTTAGTTTTCGGGGGTAATAGCTACGTCTGGATAAAAATAAAGATATTAGACTATTTTATGATTGCAATGGTAAAGAATGTGATTAAAGGCTCTTTTCCTATTTCAAAAGTTTAGTTTTCGGGGGTAATAGCTACGTCCGTGGAAAAAATGAAGATATTAGACTATTTTATGATTGCAAATGGTAAAGAATGTGATTAAAGGCTCTTTTCCTATTTCAAAAGTTTAGTTTTCGGGGGTAATAGCTACGTCCGTGGAAAAAATGAAGATATTAGACTATTTTATGATTGCACATGGTAAAGAATGTGATTAAAGGCTCTTTTCCTATTTCAAAAGTTTTAGTTTTCGGGGTAATAGCTACGTCTGTGGAAAATAAAGATATTAGACTATTTTATGATTGCATATGGTAAAGAATGTGATTAAAGGCTATTTTCCTATTTCAAAAGTTTTAGTTTTCGGGGGTAATAGCTAGTCCGTGGAAAAAATGAAGATATTAGACTATTTTATGATTGCAATGGTAAAGAATGTGATTAAAGGCTCTTTTCCTATTTCAAAAGTTTTAGTTTTCGGGGGTAATAGCTATGTCTGTGGAAAAAATGAAGTATTAGACTATTTTATGATTGCAAATGGTAAAGAATGTGATTAAAGGCTCTTTTCTATTTCAATAGTTTTAGTTTTCGGGGGTAATAGCTACGTCTGTGGAAAAAATGAAGATATTACACTATTTTATGATTGCAAATGGTAAAGAATGTGATTAAAGGCTCTTTTCCTATTTCAAAAGTTTTAGTTTTCGGGGGTAATAGCTACGTCTGTGGAAAAAATGAAGATATTAGACTATTTTATGATTGCAAATGGTAAAGAATGTGATTAAAGGCTCTTTTCCTATTTCAAAAGTTTTAGTTTTCGGGGGTAATAGCTACGTCTGTGGAAAAAATGAAGATATTAGACTATTTTATGATTGCACATGGTAAAGAATGTGATTAAAGGCTCTTTTCCTATTTCAAAAGTTTTAGTTTTCGGGGGTAATAGCTACGTCTGTGGAAAAAATGAAGATATTAGACTATTTTATGATTGCAAATGGTAAAGAATGTGATTAAAGGCTCTTTTCCTATTTCAAAAGTTTTAGTTTTCGGGGGTAATAGCTACGTCTGTGGAAAAAATGAAGATATTAGACTATTTTATGATTGCAAATGGTAAAGAATGTGATTAAAGGCTCTTTTCCTATTTCAAAAGTTTTAGTTTTCGGGGGTAATAGCTACGTCTGTGGAAAAAATGAAGATATTAGACTATTTTATGATTGCAAATGGTAAAGAATGTGATTAAAGGCTCTTTTCCTATTTCAAAAGTTTTAGTTTTCGGGGGTAATAGCTACGTGTGGAAAAAATGAAGATATTAGACTATTTTATGATTGCAAATGGTAAAGAATGTGATTAAAGGCTCTTTTCCTATTTCAAAAGTTTTAGTTTTCGGGGGTAATAGCTACGTCTGTGGAAAAAATGAAGATATTAGACTATTTTATGATTGCAAATGGTAAAGAATGTGATTAAAGGCTCTTTTCCTATTTCAAAAGTTTTAGTTTTCGGGGGTAGTAGCTACGTCTGTGGAAAAAATGAAGATATTAGACTATTTTATGATTGCAAATGGTAAAGAATGTGATTAAAGGCTCTTTTCCTATTTCAAAAGTTTTAGTTTTCGGGGGTAATAGCTACGTCTGTGGAAAAAATGAAGATATTAGACTATTTTATGATTGCAAATGGTAAAGAATGTGATTAAAGGCTCTTTTCCTATTTCAAAAGTTTTAGTTTTCGGGGGTAATAGCTACGTCTGTGGAAAAAATAAAGATATTAGACTATTTTATGATTGCAAATGGTAAAGAATGTGATTAAAGGCTCTTTTCCTATTTCAAAAGTTTTAGTTTTCGGGGGTAATAGCTACGTCCGTGGAAAAAATGAAGATATTAGACTATTTTATGATTGCAAATGGTAAAGAATGTGATTAAAGGCTCTTTTCCTATTTCAAAAGTTTTAGTTTTCGGGGGTAATAGCTACGTCTGTGGAAAAAATGAAGATATTAGACTATTTTATGATTGCAATGGTAAAGAATGTGATTAAAGGCTCTTTTCCTATTTCAAAAGTTTTAGTTTTCGGGGGTAATAGCTACGTCTGTGGAAAAAATGAAGATATTAGACTATTTTATGATTGCACATGGTAAAGAATGTGATTAAAGGCTCTTTTCCTATTTCAAAAGTTTTAGTTTTCGGGGGTAATAGCTACGTCCGTGGAAAAAATGAAGATATTAGACTATTTTATGATTGCAATGGTAAAGAATGTGATTAAAGGCTCTTTTCCTATTTCAAAAGTTTTAGTTTTCGGGGGTAATAGCTACGTCTGTGGAAAAAATGAAGATATTAGACTATTTTATGATTGCAAATGGTAAAGAATGTGATTAAAGGCTCTTTTCCTATTTCAAAAGTTTTAGTTTTCGGGGGTAATAGCTACGTCTGTGGAAAAAATGAAGATATTAGACTATTTTATGATTGCAAATGGTAAAGAATGTGATTAAAGGCTCTTTTCCTATTTCAAAAGTTTTAGTTTTCGGGGGTAATAGCTACGTCCGTGGAAAAAATGAAGATATTAGACTATTTTATGATTGCACATGGTAAAGAATGTGATTAAAGGCTCTTTTCCTATTTCAAAAGTTTTAGTTTTCGGGGTAATAGCTACGTCTGTGGAAAAAATGAAGATATTAGACTATTTTATGATTGCAATGGTAAAGAATGTGATTAAAGGCTCTTTTCCTATTTCAAAAGTTTTAGTTTTCGGGGGTAATAGCTACGTCCGTGGAAAAAATGAAGATATTAGACTATTTTATGATTGCAAATGGTAAAGAATGTGATTAAAGGCTCTTTTCCTATTTCAAAAGTTTTAGTTTTCGGGGGTAATAGCTACGTCTGTGGAAAAAATGAAGATATTAGACTATTTTATGATTGCAAATGGTAAAGAATGTGATTAAAGGCTCTTTTCCTATTTCAAAAGTTTTAGTTTTCGGGGGTAATAGCTACGTCTGTGGAAAAAATGAAGATATTAGACTATTTTATGATTGCAAATGGTAAAGAATGTGATTAAAGGCTCTTTTCCTATTTCAAAAGTTTTAGTTTTCGGGGGTAATAGCTACGTCTGTGGAAAAAATGAAGATATTAGACTATTTTATGATTGCAAATGGTAAAGAATGTGATTAAAGGCTCTTTTCCTATTTCAAAAGTTTTAGTTTTCGGGGGTAATAGCTACGTCTGTGGAAAAAATGAAGATATTAGACTATTTTATGATTGCAAATGGTAAAGAATGTGATTAAAGGCTCTTTTCCTATTTCAAAAGTTTTAGTTTTCGGGGGTAATAGCTACGTCTGTGGAAAAAATGAAGATATTAGACTATTTTATGATTGCAAATGGTAAAGAATGTGATTAAAGGCTCTTTTCCTATTTCAAAAGTTTTAGTTTTCGGGGGTAATAGCTACGTCTGTGGAAAAAATGAAGATATTAGACTATTTTATGATTGCAAATGGTAAAGAATGTGATTAAAGGCTCTTTTCCTATTTCAAAAGTTTTAGTTTTCGGGGGTAATAGCTACGTCTGTGGAAAAAATGAAGATATTAGACTATTTTATGATTGCAAATGGTAAAGAATGTGATTAAAGGCTCTTTTCCTATTTCAAAAGTTTTAGTTTTCGGGGGTAATAGCTACGTCTGTGGAAAAAATGAAGATATTAGACTATTTTATGATTGCAAATGGTAAAGAATGTGATTAAAGGCTCTTTTCCTATTTCAAAAGTTTTAGTTTTCGGGGGTAATAGCTACGTCTGTGGAAAAAATGAAGATATTAGACTATTTTATGATTGCAAATGGTAAAGAATGTGATTAAAGGCTCTTTTCCTATTTCAAAAGTTTTAGTTTTCGGGGGTAATAGCTACGTCTGTGGAAAAAATGAAGATATTAGACTATTTTATGATTGCAAATGGTAAAGAATGTGATTAAAGGCTCTTTTCCTATTTCAAAAGTTTTAGTTTTCGGGGGTAATAGCTACGTCTGTGGAAAAAATGAAGATATTAGACTATTTTATGATTGCAAATGGTAAAGAATGTGATTAAAGGCTCTTTTCCTATTTCAAAAGTTTTAGTTTTTGGGGGTTATAGCTACGTCTGTGAAAAAATGAAGATATTAGACTATTTTATGATTGCAAATGGTAAAGAATGTGATTAAAGGCTCTTTTCCTATTTCAAAAGTTTTAGTTTTCGGGGGTAATAGCTACGTCTGTGAAAAAATGAAGATATTAGACTATTTTATGATTGCAAATGGTAAAGAATGTGATTAAAGGCTCTTTTCCTATTTCAAAGGTTTTAGTTTTCAGGGGTAATAGCTACGTCCTTGGAAAAAATGAAGATATTAGACTATTTTATGATTGCAAATGGTAAAGAATGTGATTAAAGGCTCTTTTCCTATTTCAAAAGTTTTAGTTTTCGGGGGTAATAGCTACGTCTGTGGAAAAAATGAAGATATTAGACTATTTTATGATTGCAATGGTAAAGAATGTGATTAAAGGCTCTTTTCCTATTTCAAAAGTTTTAGTTTTCGGGGGTAATAGCTACGTCCGTGGAAAAAATGAAGATATTAGACTATTTTATGATTGCAATGGTAAAGAATGTGATTAAAGGCTCTTTTCCTATTTCAAAAGTTTTAGTTTTCGGGGGTAATAGCTACGTCTGTGGAAAAAATGAAGATATTAGACTATTTTATGATTGCAAATGGTAAAGAATGTGATTAAAGGCTCTTTTCCTATTTCAAAAGTTTTAGTTTTCGGGGTAATAGCTACGTCTGTGGAAAAAATGAAGATATTAGACTATTTTATGATTGCAAATGGTAAAGAATGTGATTAAAGGCTCTTTTCCTATTTCAAAAGTTTTAGTTTTCGGGGGTAATAGCTACGTCTGTGGAAAAAATGAAGATATTAGACTATTTTATGATTGCAAATGGTAAAGAATGTGATTAAAGGCTCTTTTCCTATTTCAAAAGTTTTAGTTTTCGGGGGTAATAGCTACGTCTGTGGAAAAAATGAAGATATTAGACTATTTTATGATTGCAAATGGTAAAGAATGTGATTAAAGGCTCTTTTCCTATTTCAAAAGTTTTAGTTTTCGGGGGTAATAGCTACGTCTGTGGAAAAAATGAAGATATTAGACTATTTTATGATTGCAATGGTAAAGAATGTGATTAAAGGCTCTTTTCCTATTTCAAAAGTTTTAGTTTTCGGGGGTAATAGCTACGTCTGTGGAAAAAATGAAGATATTAGACTATTTTATGATTGCAATGGTAAAGAATGTGATTAAAGGCTCTTTTCCTATTTCAAAAGTTTTAGTTTTCGGGGGTAATAGCTACGTCTGTGGAAAAAATGAAGATATTAGACTATTTTATGATTGCAAATGGTAAAGAATGTGATTAAAGGCTCTTTTCCTATTTCAAAAGTTTTAGTTTTCGGGGGTAATAGCTACGTCTGTGGAAAAAATGAAGATATTAGACTATTTTATGATTGCAAATGGTAAAGAATGTGATTAAAGGCTCTTTTCCTATTTCAAAAGTTTTAGTTTTCGGGGGTAATAGCTACGTCTGTGGAAAAAATGAAGATATTAGACTATTTTATGATTGCAAATGGTAAAGAATGTGATTAAAGGCTCTTTTCCTATTTCAAAAGTTTTAGTTTTCGGGGGTAATAGCTACGTCTGTGGAAAAAATGAAGATATTAGACTATTTTATGATTGCAAATGGTAAAGAATGTGATTAAAGGCTCTTTTCCTATTTCAAAAGTTTAGTTTTCGGGGGTAATAGCTACGTCTGTGGAAAAAATGAAGATATTAGACTATTTTATGATTGCAAATGGTAAAGAATGTGATTAAAGGCTCTTTTCCTATTTCAAAAGTTTTAGTTTTCGGGGGTAATAGCTACGTCTGTGGAAAAAATGAAGATATTAGACTATTTTATGATTGCAAATGGTAAAGAATGTGATTAAAGGCTCTTTTCCTATTTCAAAAGTTTTAGTTTTCGGGGGTAATAGCTACGTCTGTGGAAAAAATGAAGATATTAGACTATTTTATGATTGCAAATGGTAAAGAATGTGATTAAAGGCTCTTTTCCTATTTCAAAAGTTTTAGTTTTCGGGGGTAATAGCTACGTCTGTGGAAAAAATGAAGATATTAGACTATTTTATGATTGCAAATGGTAAAGAATGTGATTAAAGGCTCTTTTCCTATTTCAAAAGTTTTAGTTTTCGGGGGTAATAGCTACGTCTGTGGAAAAAATGAAGATATTAGACTATTTTATGATTGCAAATGGTAAAGAATGTGATTAAAGGCTCTTTTCCTATTTCAAAAGTTTTAGTTTTCGGGGGTAATAGCTACGTCTGTGGAAAAAATGAAGATATTAGACTATTTTATGATTGCAAATGGTAAAGAATGTGATTAAAGGCTCTTTTCCTATTTCAAAAGTTTTAGTTTTCGGGGGTAATAGCTACGTCTGTGGAAAAAATGAAGATATTAGACTATTTTATGATTGCAAATGGTAAAGAATGTGATTAAAGGCTCTTTTCCTATTTCAAAAGTTTTAGTTTTCGGGGGTAATAGCTACGTCTGTGGAAAAAATGAAGATATTAGACTATTTTATGATTGCAAATGGTAAAGAATGTGATTAAAGGCTCTTTTCCTATTTCAAAAGTTTTAGTTTTCGGGGGTAATAGCTACGTCCGTGGAAAAAATGAAGATATTAGACTATTTTATGATTGCAAATGGTAAAGAATGTGATTAAAGGCTCTTTTCCTATTTCAAAAGTTTTAGTTTTCGGGGGTAATAGCTACGTCTGTGGAAAAAATGAAGATATTAGACTATTTTATGATTGCACATGGTAAAGAATGTGATTAAAGGCTCTTTTCCTATTTCAAAAGTTTTAGTTTTCGGGGGTAATAGCTACGTCTGTGGAAAAAATGAAGATATTAGACTATTTTATGATTGCACATGGTAAAGAATGTGATTAAAGGCTCTTTTCCTATTTCAAAAGTTTTAGTTTTCGGGGTAATAGCTACGTCTGTGGAAAAAATGAAGATATTAGACTATTTTATGATTGCATGGTAAAGAATGTGATTAAAGGCTCT
>NW_027065031.1:0-23470 GCF_032884065.1 Artemia franciscana
TACCTTTAATCACATTCTTTACCATTGCAATCATAAAATAGTCTAATATCTTCATTTTTTCAACATACGTAGCTATTACCCTCGAAAACTAAAACTTTTGAAATAGGAAAAGAGCCTTTAATCACATTCTTTACCATTTGCAATCATAAAATAGTCTAATATCTTCATTTTTTCAACATACGTAGCTATTACCCTCGAAAACTAAAACTTTTGAAATAGGAAAAGAGCCTTTAATCACATTCTTTACCATTTGCAATCATAAAATAGTCTAATATCTTCATTTTTTCAACATACGTAGCTATTACCCTCGAAAACTAAAACTTTTGAAATAGGAAAAGAGCCTTTAATCACATTCTTTACCATTTGCAATCATAAAATAGTCTAATATCTTCATTTTTTCAACATACGTAGCTATTACCCTCGAAAACTAAAACTTTTGAAATAGGAAAAGAGCCTTTAATCACATTCTTTACCATTTGCAATCATAAAATAGTCTAATATCTTCATTTTTTCAACATACGTAGCTATTACCCTCGAAAACTAAAACTTTTGAAATAGGAAAAGAGCCTTTAATCACATTCTTTACCATTTGCAATCATAAAATAGTCTAATATCTTCATTTTTTCAACATACGTAGCTATTACCCTCGAAAACTAAAACTTTTGAAATAGGAAAAGAGCCTTTAATCACATTCTTTACCATTTGCAATCATAAAATAGTCTAATATCTTCATTTTTTCAACATACGTAGCTATTACCCTCGAAAACTAAAACTTTTGAAATAGGAAAAGAGCCTTTAATCACATTCTTTACCATGTGCAATCATAAAATAGTCTAATATCTTCATTTTTTCAACATACGTAGCTATTACCCTCGAAAACTAAAACTTTTGAAATAGGAAAAGAGCCTTTAATCACATTCTTTACCATTTGCAATCATAAAATAGTCTAATATCTTCATTTTTTCAACATACGTAGCTATTACCCTCGAAAACTAAAACTTTTGAAATAGGAAAAGAGCCTTTAATCACATTCTTTACCATTTGCAATCATAAAATAGTCTAATATCTTCATTTTTTCAACATACGTAGCTATTACCCTCGAAAACTAAAACTTTTGAAATAGGAAAAGAGCCTTTAATCACATTCTTTACCATTGCAATCATAAAATAGTCTAATATCTTCATTTTTTCAACATACGTAGCTATTACCCTCGAAAACTAAAACTTTTGAAATAGGAAAAGAGCCTTTAATCACATTCTTTACCATTTGCAATCATAAAATAGTCTAATATCTTCATTTTTTCAACATACGTAGCTATTACCCTCGAAAACTAAAACTTTTGAAATAGGAAAAGAGCCTTTAATCACATTCTTTACCATTTGCAATCATAAAATAGTCTAATATCTTCATTTTTTCAACATACGTAGCTATTACCCTCGAAAACTAAAACTTTTGAAATAGGAAAAGAGCCTTTAATCACATTCTTTACCATTTGCAATCATAAAATAGTCTAATATCTTCATTTTTTCAACATACGTAGCTATTACCCTCGAAAACTAAAACTTTTGAAATAGGAAAAGAGCCTTTAATCACATTCTTTACCATTTGCAATCATAAAATAGTCTAATATCTTCATTTTTTCAACATACGTAGCTATTACCCTCGAAAACTAAAACTTTTGAAATAGGAAAAGAGCCTTTAATCACATTCTTTACCATTTGCAATCATAAAATAGTCTAATATCTTCATTTTTTCAACATACGTAGCTATTACCCTCGAAAACTAAAACTTTTGAAATAGGAAAAGAGCCTTTAATCACATTCTTTACCATTTGCAATCATAAAATAGTCTAATATCTTCATTTTTTCAACATACGTAGCTATTACCCTCGAAAACTAAAACTTTTGAAATAGGAAAAGAGCCTTTAATCACATTCTTTACCATTTGCAATCATAAAATAGTCTAATATCTTCATTTTTTCAACATACGTAGCTATTACCCTCGAAAACTAAAACTTTTGAAATAGGAAAAGAGCCTTTAATCACATTCTTTACCATTTGCAATCATAAAATAGTCTAATATCTTCATTTTTTCAACATACGTAGCTATTACCCTCGAAAACTAAAACTTTTGAAATAGGAAAAGAGCCTTTAATCACATTCTTTACCATGTGCAATCATAAAATAGTCTAATATCTTCATTTTTTCAACATACGTAGCTATTACCCTCGAAAACTAAAACTTTTGAAATAGGAAAAGAGCCTTTAATCACATTCTTTACCATTTGCAATCATAAAATAGTCTAATATCTTCATTTTTTCAACATACGTAGCTATTACCCTCGAAAACTAAAACTTTTGAAATAGGAAAAGAGCCTTTAATCACATTCTTTACCATGTGCAATCATAAAATAGTCTAATATCTTCATTTTTTCAACATACGTAGCTATTACCCTCGAAAACTAAAACTTTTGAAATAGGAAAAGAGCCTTTAATCACATTCTTTACCATGTGCAATCATAAAATAGTCTAATATCTTCATTTTTTCAACATACGTAGCTATTACCCTCGAAAACTAAAACTTTTGAAATAGGAAAAGAGCCTTTAATCACATTCTTTACCATTTGCAATCATAAAATAGTCTAATATCTTCATTTTTTCAACATACGTAGCTATTACCCTCGAAAACTAAAACTTTTGAAATAGGAAAAGAGCCTTTAATCACATTCTTTACCATTTGCAATCATAAAATAGTCTAATATCTTCATTTTTTCAACATACGTAGCTATTACCCTCGAAAACTAAAACTTTTGAAATAGGAAAAGAGCCTTTAATCACATTCTTTACCATTTGCAATCATAAAATAGTCTAATATCTTCATTTTTTCAACATACGTAGCTATTACCCTCGAAAACTAAAACTTTTGAAATAGGAAAAGAGCCTTTAATCACATTCTTTACCATTTGCAATCATAAAATAGTCTAATATCTTCATTTTTTCAACATACGTAGCTATTACCCTCGAAAACTAAAACTTTTGAAATAGGAAAAGAGCCTTTAATCACATTCTTTACCATTTGCAATCATAAAATAGTCTAATATCTTCATTTTTTCAACATACGTAGCTATTACCCTCGAAAACTAAAACTTTTGAAATAGGAAAAGAGCCTTTAATCACATTCTTTACCATTTGCAATCATAAAATAGTCTAATATCTTCATTTTTTCAACATACGTAGCTATTACCCTCGAAAACTAAAACTTTTGAAATAGGAAAAGAGCCTTTAATCACATTCTTTACCATTTGCAATCATAAAATAGTCTAATATCTTCATTTTTTCAACATACGTAGCTATTACCCTCGAAAACTAAAACTTTTGAAATAGGAAAAGAGCCTTTAATCACATTCTTTACCATTTGCAATCATAAAATAGTCTAATATCTTCATTTTTTCAACATACGTAGCTATTACCCTCGAAAACTAAAACTTTTGAAATAGGAAAAGAGCCTTTAATCACATTCTTTACCATGTGCAATCATAAAATAGTCTAATATCTTCATTTTTTCAACATACGTAGCTATTACCCTCGAAAACTAAAACTTTTGAAATAGGAAAAGAGCCTTTAATCACATTCTTTACCATGTGCAATCATAAAATAGTCTAATATCTTCATTTTTTCAACATACGTAGCTATTACCCTCGAAAACTAAAACTTTTGAAATAGGAAAAGAGCCTTTAATCACATTCTTTACCATTGCAATCATAAAATAGTCTAATATCTTCATTTTTTCAACATACGTAGCTATTACCCTCGAAAACTAAAACTTTTGAAATAGGAAAAGAGCCTTTAATCACATTCTTTACCATTTGCAATCATAAAATAGTCTAATATCTTCATTTTTTCAACATACGTAGCTATTACCCTCGAAAACTAAAACTTTTGAAATAGGAAAAGAGCCTTTAATCACATTCTTTACCATTTGCAATCATAAAATAGTCTAATATCTTCATTTTTTCAACATACGTAGCTATTACCCTCGAAAACTAAAACTTTTGAAATAGGAAAAGAGCCTTTAATCACATTCTTTACCATTTGCAATCATAAAATAGTCTAATATCTTCATTTTTTCAACATACGTAGCTATTACCCTCGAAAACTAAAACTTTTGAAATAGGAAAAGAGCCTTTAATCACATTCTTTACCATTTGCAATCATAAAATAGTCTAATATCTTCATTTTTTCAACATACGTAGCTATTACCCTCGAAAACTAAAACTTTTGAAATAGGAAAAGAGCCTTTAATCACATTCTTTACCATGTGCAATCATAAAATAGTCTAATATCTTCATTTTTTCAACATACGTAGCTATTACCCTCGAAAACTAAAACTTTTGAAATAGGAAAAGAGCCTTTAATCACATTCTTTACCATTTGCAATCATAAAATAGTCTAATATCTTCATTTTTTCAACATACGTAGCTATTACCCTCGAAAACTAAAACTTTTGAAATAGGAAAAGAGCCTTTAATCACATTCTTTACCATTTGCAATCATAAAATAGTCTAATATCTTCATTTTTTCAACATACGTAGCTATTACCCTCGAAAACTAAAACTTTTGAAATAGGAAAAGAGCCTTTAATCACATTCTTTACCATTTGCAATCATAAAATAGTCTAATATCTTCATTTTTTCAACATACGTAGCTATTACCCTCGAAAACTAAAACTTTTGAAATAGGAAAAGAGCCTTTAATCACATTCTTTACCATTTGCAATCATAAAATAGTCTAATATCTTCATTTTTTCAACATACGTAGCTATTACCCTCGAAAACTAAAACTTTTGAATAGGAAAAGAGCCTTTAATCACATTCTTTACCATTTGCAATCATAAAATAGTCTAATATCTTCATTTTTTCAACATACGTAGCTATTACCCTCGAAAACTAAAACTTTTGAAATAGGAAAAGAGCCTTTAATCACATTCTTTACCATTTGCAATCATAAAATAGTCTAATATCTTCATTTTTTCAACATACGTAGCTATTACCCTCGAAAACTAAAACTTTTGAAATAGGAAAAGAGCCTTTAATCACATTCTTTACCATTGCAATCATAAAATAGTCTAATATCTTCATTTTTTCAACATACGTAGCTATTACCCTCGAAAACTAAAACTTTTGAAATAGGAAAAGAGCCTTTAATCACATTCTTTACCATTTGCAATCATAAAATAGTCTAATATCTTCATTTTTTCAACATACGTAGCTATTACCCTCGAAAACTAAAACTTTTGAAATAGGAAAAGAGCCTTTAATCACATTCTTTACCATTTGCAATCATAAAATAGTCTAATATCTTCATTTTTTCAACATACGTAGCTATTACCCTCGAAAACTAAAACTTTTGAAATAGGAAAAGAGCCTTTAATCACATTCTTTACCATGTGCAATCATAAAATAGTCTAATATCTTCATTTTTTCAACATACGTAGCTATTACCCTCGAAAACTAAAACTTTTGAAATAGGAAAAGAGCCTTTAATCACATTCTTTACCATTTGCAATCATAAAATAGTCTAATATCTTCATTTTTTCAACATACGTAGCTATTACCCTCGAAAACTAAAACTTTTGAAATAGGAAAAGAGCCTTTAATCACATTCTTTACCATTTGCAATCATAAAATAGTCTAATATCTTCATTTTTTCAACATACGTAGCTATTACCCTCGAAAACTAAAACTTTTGAAATAGGAAAAGAGCCTTTAATCACATTCTTTACCATTTGCAATCATAAAATAGTCTAATATCTTCATTTTTTCAACATACGTAGCTATTACCCTCGAAAACTAAAACTTTTGAAATAGGAAAAGAGCCTTTAATCACATTCTTTACCATTTGCAATCATAAAATAGTCTAATATCTTCATTTTTTCAACATACGTAGCTATTACCCTCGAAAACTAAAACTTTTGAAATAGGAAAAGAGCCTTTAATCACATTCTTTACCATTTGCAATCATAAAATAGTCTAATATCTTCATTTTTTCAACATACGTAGCTATTACCCTCGAAAACTAAAACTTTTGAAATAGGAAAAGAGCCTTTAATCACATTCTTTACCATGTGCAATCATAAAATTGTCTAATATCTTCATTTTTTCAACATACGTAGCTATTACCCTCGAAAACTAAAACTTTTGAAATAGGAAAAGAGCCTTTAATCACATTCTTTACCATTTGCAATCATAAAATAGTCTAATATCTTCATTTTTTCAACATACGTAGCTATTACCCTCGAAAACTAAAACTTTTGAAATAGGAAAAGAGCCTTTAATCACATTCTTTACCATTTGCAATCATAAAATAGTCTAATATCTTCATTTTTTCAACATACGTAGCTATTACCCTCGAAAACTAAAACTTTTGAAATAGGAAAAGAGCCTTTAATCACATTCTTTACCATTGCAATCATAAAATAGTCTAATATCTTCATTTTTTCAACATACGTAGCTATTACCCTCGAAAACTAAAACTTTTGAAATAGGAAAAGAGCCTTTAATCACATTCTTTACCATTTGCAATCATAAAATAGTCTAATATCTTCATTTTTTCAACATACGTAGCTATTACCCTCGAAAACTAAAACTTTTGAATAGGAAAAGAGCCTTTAATCACATTCTTTACCATTTGCAATCATAAAATAGTCTAATATCTTCATTTTTTCAACATACGTAGCTATTACCCTCGAAAACTAAAACTTTTGAAATAGGAAAAGAGCCTTTAATCACATTCTTTACCATGTGCAATCATAAAATAGTCTAATATCTTCATTTTTTCAACATACGTAGCTATTACCCTCGAAAACTAAAACTTTTGAAATAGGAAAAGAGCCTTTAATCACATTCTTTACCATTTGCAATCATAAAATAGTCTAATATCTTCATTTTTTCAACATACGTAGCTATTACCCTCGAAAACTAAAACTTTTGAAATAGGAAAAGAGCCTTTAATCACATTCTTTACCATTTGCAATCATAAAATAGTCTAATATCTTCATTTTTTCAACATACGTAGCTATTACCCTCGAAAACTAAAACTTTTGAAATAGGAAAAGAGCCTTTAATCACATTCTTTACCATTTGCAATCATAAAATAGTCTAATATCTTCATTTTTTCAACATACGTAGCTATTACCCTCGAAAACTAAAACTTTTGAAATAGGAAAAGAGCCTTTAATCACATTCTTTACCATGTGCAATCATAAAATAGTCTAATATCTTCATTTTTTCAACATACGTAGCTATTACCCTCGAAAACTAAAACTTTTGAAATAGGAAAAGAGCCTTTAATCACATTCTTTACCATTTGCAATCATAAAATAGTCTAATATCTTCATTTTTTCAACATACGTAGCTATTACCCTCGAAAACTAAAACTTTTGAAATAGGAAAAGAGCCTTTAATCACATTCTTTACCATTTGCAATCATAAAATAGTCTAATATCTTCATTTTTTCAACATACGTAGCTATTACCCTCGAAAACTAAAACTTTTGAAATAGGAAAAGAGCCTTTAATCACATTCTTTACCATTTGCAATCATAAAATAGTCTAATATCTTCATTTTTTCAACATACGTAGCTATTACCCTCGAAAACTAAAACTTTTGAAATAGGAAAAGAGCCTTTAATCACATTCTTTACCATTGCAATCATAAAATAGTCTAATATCTTCATTTTTTCAACATACGTAGCTATTACCCTCGAAAACTAAAACTTTTGAAATAGGAAAAGAGCCTTTAATCACATTCTTTACCATTTGCAATCATAAAATAGTCTAATATCTTCATTTTTTCAACATACGTAGCTATTACCCTCGAAAACTAAAACTTTTGAAATAGGAAAAGAGCCTTTAATCACATTCTTTACCATGTGCAATCATAAAATAGTCTAATATCTTCATTTTTTCAACATACGTAGCTATTACCCTCGAAAACTAAAACTTTTGAAATAGGAAAAGAGCCTTTAATCACATTCTTTACCATTTGCAATCATAAAATAGTCTAATATCTTCATTTTTTCAACATACGTAGCTATTACCCTCGAAAACTAAAACTTTTGAAATAGGAAAAGAGCCTTTAATCACATTCTTTACCATGTGCAATCATAAAATAGTCTAATATCTTCATTTTTTCAACATACGTAGCTATTACCCTCGAAAACTAAAACTTTTGAAATAGGAAAAGAGCCTTTAATCACATTCTTTACCATTTGCAATCATAAAATAGTCTAATATCTTCATTTTTTCAACATACGTAGCTATTACCCTCGAAAACTAAAACTTTTGAAATAGGAAAAGAGCCTTTAATCACATTCTTTACCATTTGCAATCATAAAATAGTCTAATATCTTCATTTTTTCAACATACGTAGCTATTACCCTCGAAAACTAAAACTTTTGAAATAGGAAAAGAGCCTTTAATCACATTCTTTACCATTTGCAATCATAAAATAGTCTAATATCTTCATTTTTTCAACATACGTAGCTATTACCCTCGAAAACTAAAACTTTTGAAATAGGAAAAGAGCCTTTAATCACATTCTTTACCATTGCAATCATAAAATAGTCTAATATCTTCATTTTTTCAACATACGTAGCTATTACCCTCGAAAACTAAAACTTTTGAAATAGGAAAAGAGCCTTTAATCACATTCTTTACCATTTGCAATCATAAAATAGTCTAATATCTTCATTTTTTCAACATACGTAGCTATTACCCTCGAAAACTAAAACTTTTGAAATAGGAAAAGAGCCTTTAATCACATTCTTTACCATTTGCAATCATAAAATAGTCTAATATCTTCATTTTTTCAACATACGTAGCTATTACCCTCGAAAACTAAAACTTTTGAAATAGGAAAAGAGCCTTTAATCACATTCTTTACCATTTGCAATCATAAAATAGTCTAATATCTTCATTTTTTCAACATACGTAGCTATTACCCTCGAAAACTAAAACTTTTGAAATAGGAAAAGAGCCTTTAATCACATTCTTTACCATTTGCAATCATAAAATAGTCTAATATCTTCATTTTTTCAACATACGTAGCTATTACCCTCGAAAACTAAAACTTTTGAAATAGGAAAAGAGCCTTTAATCACATTCTTTACCATTTGCAATCATAAAATAGTCTAATATCTTCATTTTTTCAACATACGTAGCTATTACCCTCGAAAACTAAAACTTTTGAAATAGGAAAAGAGCCTTTAATCACATTCTTTACCATGTGCAATCATAAAATAGTCTAATATCTTCATTTTTTCAACATACGTAGCTATTACCCTCGAAAACTAAAACTTTTGAAATAGGAAAAGAGCCTTTAATCACATTCTTTACCATGTGCAATCATAAAATAGTCTAATATCTTCATTTTTTCAACATACGTAGCTATTACCCTCGAAAACTAAAACTTTTGAAATAGGAAAAGAGCCTTTAATCACATTCTTTACCATTTGCAATCATAAAATAGTCTAATATCTTCATTTTTTCAACATACGTAGCTATTACCCTCGAAAACTAAAACTTTTGAAATAGGAAAAGAGCCTTTAATCACATTCTTTACCATTTGCAATCATAAAATAGTCTAATATCTTCATTTTTTCAACATACGTAGCTATTACCCTCGAAAACTAAAACTTTTGAAATAGGAAAAGAGCCTTTAATCACATTCTTTACCATTTGCAATCATAAAATAGTCTAATATCTTCATTTTTTCAACATACGTAGCTATTACCCTCGAAAACTAAAACTTTTGAAATAGGAAAAGAGCCTTTAATCACATTCTTTACCATTTGCAATCATAAAATAGTCTAATATCTTCATTTTTTCAACATACGTAGCTATTACCCTCGAAAACTAAAACTTTTGAAATAGGAAAAGAGCCTTTAATCACATTCTTTACCATTTGCAATCATAAAATAGTCTAATATCTTCATTTTTTCAACATACGTAGCTATTACCCTCGAAAACTAAAACTTTTGAAATAGGAAAAGAGCCTTTAATCACATTCTTTACCATTTGCAATCATAAAATAGTCTAATATCTTCATTTTTTCAACATACGTAGCTATTACCCTCGAAAACTAAAACTTTTGAAATAGGAAAAGAGCCTTTAATCACATTCTTTACCATTTGCAATCATAAAATAGTCTAATATCTTCATTTTTTCAACATACGTAGCTATTACCCTCGAAAACTAAAACTTTTGAAATAGGAAAAGAGCCTTTAATCACATTCTTTACCATTGCAATCATAAAATAGTCTAATATCTTCATTTTTTCAACATACGTAGCTATTACCCTCGAAAACTAAAACTTTTGAAATAGGAAAAGAGCCTTTAATCACATTCTTTACCATGTGCAATCATAAAATAGTCTAATATCTTCATTTTTTCAACATACGTAGCTATTACCCTCGAAAACTAAAACTTTTGAAATAGGAAAAGAGCCTTTAATCACATTCTTTACCATTTGCAATCATAAAATAGTCTAATATCTTCATTTTTTCAACATACGTAGCTATTACCCTCGAAAACTAAAACTTTTGAAATAGGAAAAGAGCCTTTAATCACATTCTTTACCATTGCAATCATAAAATAGTCTAATATCTTCATTTTTTCAACATACGTAGCTATTACCCTCGAAAACTAAAACTTTTGAAATAGGAAAAGAGCCTTTAATCACATTCTTTACCATGTGCAATCATAAAATAGTCTAATATCTTCATTTTTTCAACATACGTAGCTATTACCCTCGAAAACTAAAACTTTTGAAATAGGAAAAGAGCCTTTAATCACATTCTTTACCATTTGCAATCATAAAATAGTCTAATATCTTCATTTTTTCAACATACGTAGCTATTACCCTCGAAAACTAAAACTTTTGAAATAGGAAAAGAGCCTTTAATCACATTCTTTACCATTTGCAATCATAAAATAGTCTAATATCTTCATTTTTTCAACATACGTAGCTATTACCCTCGAAAACTAAAACTTTTGAAATAGGAAAAGAGCCTTTAATCACATTCTTTACCATTGCAATCATAAAATAGTCTAATATCTTCATTTTTTCAACATACGTAGCTATTACCCTCGAAAACTAAAACTTTTGAAATAGGAAAAGAGCCTTTAATCACATTCTTTACCATTTGCAATCATAAAATAGTCTAATATCTTCATTTTTTCAACATACGTAGCTATTACCCTCGAAAACTAAAACTTTTGAAATAGGAAAAGAGCCTTTAATCACATTCTTTACCATTTGCAATCATAAAATAGTCTAATATCTTCATTTTTTCAACATACGTAGCTATTACCCTCGAAAACTAAAACTTTTGAAATAGGAAAAGAGCCTTTAATCACATTCTTTACCATTTGCAATCATAAAATAGTCTAATATCTTCATTTTTTCAACATACGTAGCTATTACCCTCGAAAACTAAAACTTTTGAAATAGGAAAAGAGCCTTTAATCACATTCTTTACCATTTGCAATCATAAAATAGTCTAATATCTTCATTTTTTCAACATACGTAGCTATTACCCTCGAAAACTAAAACTTTTGAAATAGGAAAAGAGCCTTTAATCACATTCTTTACCATTTGCAATCATAAAATAGTCTAATATCTTCATTTTTTCAACATACGTAGCTATTACCCTCGAAAACTAAAACTTTTGAAATAGGAAAAGAGCCTTTAATCACATTCTTTACCATTTGCAATCATAAAATAGTCTAATATCTTCATTTTTTCAACATACGTAGCTATTACCCTCGAAAACTAAAACTTTTGAAATAGGAAAAGAGCCTTTAATCACATTCTTTACCATTGCAATCATAAAATAGTCTAATATCTTCATTTTTTCAACATACGTAGCTATTACCCTCGAAAACTAAAACTTTTGAAATAGGAAAAGAGCCTTTAATCACATTCTTTACCATTTGCAATCATAAAATAGTCTAATATCTTCATTTTTTCAACATACGTAGCTATTACCCTCGAAAACTAAAACTTTTGAAATAGGAAAAGAGCCTTTAATCACATTCTTTACCATTTGCAATCATAAAATAGTCTAATATCTTCATTTTTTCAACATACGTAGCTATTACCCTCGAAAACTAAAACTTTTGAAATAGGAAAAGAGCCTTTAATCACATTCTTTACCATTTGCAATCATAAAATAGTCTAATATCTTCATTTTTTCAACATACGTAGCTATTACCCTCGAAAACTAAAACTTTTGAAATAGGAAAAGAGCCTTTAATCACATTCTTTACCATTTGCAATCATAAAATAGTCTAATATCTTCATTTTTTCAACATACGTAGCTATTACCCTCGAAAACTAAAACTTTTGAAATAGGAAAAGAGCCTTTAATCACATTCTTTACCATTTGCAATCATAAAATAGTCTAATATCTTCATTTTTTCAACATACGTAGCTATTACCCTCGAAAACTAAAACTTTTGAAATAGGAAAAGAGCCTTTAATCACATTCTTTACCATTTGCAATCATAAAATAGTCTAATATCTTCATTTTTTCAACATACGTAGCTATTACCCTCGAAAACTAAAACTTTTGAAATAGGAAAAGAGCCTTTAATCACATTCTTTACCATTTGCAATCATAAAATAGTCTAATATCTTCATTTTTTCAACATACGTAGCTATTACCCTCGAAAACTAAAACTTTTGAAATAGGAAAAGAGCCTTTAATCACATTCTTTACCATTTGCAATCATAAAATAGTCTAATATCTTCATTTTTTCAACATACGTAGCTATTACCCTCGAAAACTAAAACTTTTGAAATAGGAAAAGAGCCTTTAATCACATTCTTTACCATTTGCAATCATAAAATAGTCTAATATCTTCATTTTTTCAACATACGTAGCTATTACCCTCGAAAACTAAAACTTTTGAAATAGGAAAAGAGCCTTTAATCACATTCTTTACCATTTGCAATCATAAAATAGTCTAATATCTTCATTTTTTCAACATACGTAGCTATTACCCTCGAAAACTAAAACTTTTGAAATAGGAAAAGAGCCTTTAATCACATTCTTTACCATTTGCAATCATAAAATAGTCTAATATCTTCATTTTTTCAACATACGTAGCTATTACCCTCGAAAACTAAAACTTTTGAAATAGGAAAAGAGCCTTTAATCACATTCTTTACCATTGCAATCATAAAATAGTCTAATATCTTCATTTTTTCAACATACGTAGCTATTACCCTCGAAAACTAAAACTTTTGAAATAGGAAAAGAGCCTTTAATCACATTCTTTACCATGTGCAATCATAAAATAGTCTAATATCTTCATTTTTTCAACATACGTAGCTATTACCCTCGAAAACTAAAACTTTTGAAATAGGAAAAGAGCCTTTAATCACATTCTTTACCATTTGCAATCATAAAATAGTCTAATATCTTCATTTTTTCAACATACGTAGCTATTACCCTCGAAAACTAAAACTTTTGAAATAGGAAAAGAGCCTTTAATCACATTCTTTACCATTGCAATCATAAAATAGTCTAATATCTTCATTTTTTCAACATACGTAGCTATTACCCTCGAAAACTAAAACTTTTGAAATAGGAAAAGAGCCTTTAATCACATTCTTTACCATTGCAATCATAAAATAGTCTAATATCTTCATTTTTTCAACATACGTAGCTATTACCCTCGAAAACTAAAACTTTTGAAATAGGAAAAGAGCCTTTAATCACATTCTTTACCATTTGCAATCATAAAATAGTCTAATATCTTCATTTTTTCAACATACGTAGCTATTACCCTCGAAAACTAAAACTTTTGAAATAGGAAAAGAGCCTTTAATCACATTCTTTACCATTTGCAATCATAAAATAGTCTAATATCTTCATTTTTTCAACATACGTAGCTATTACCCTCGAAAACTAAAACTTTTGAAATAGGAAAAGAGCCTTTAATCACATTCTTTACCATTTGCAATCATAAAATAGTCTAATATCTTCATTTTTTCAACATACGTAGCTATTACCCTCGAAAACTAAAACTTTTGAAATAGGAAAAGAGCCTTTAATCACATTCTTTACCATTTGCAATCATAAAATAGTCTAATATCTTCATTTTTTCAACATACGTAGCTATTACCCTCGAAAACTAAAACTTTTGAAATAGGAAAAGAGCCTTTAATCACATTCTTTACCATTTGCAATCATAAAATAGTCTAATATCTTCATTTTTTCAACATACGTAGCTATTACCCTCGAAAACTAAAACTTTTGAAATAGGAAAAGAGCCTTTAATCACATTCTTTACCATTTGCAATCATAAAATAGTCTAATATCTTCATTTTTTCAACATACGTAGCTATTACCCTCGAAAACTAAAACTTTTGAAATAGGAAAAGAGCCTTTAATCACATTCTTTACCATTTGCAATCATAAAATAGTCTAATATCTTCATTTTTTCAACATACGTAGCTATTACCCTCGAAAACTAAAACTTTTGAAATAGGAAAAGAGCCTTTAATCACATTCTTTACCATGTGCAATCATAAAATAGTCTAATATCTTCATTTTTTCAACATACGTAGCTATTACCCTCGAAAACTAAAACTTTTGAAATAGGAAAAGAGCCTTTAATCACATTCTTTACCATGTGCAATCATAAAATAGTCTAATATCTTCATTTTTTCAACATACGTAGCTATTACCCTCGAAAACTAAAACTTTTGAAATAGGAAAAGAGCCTTTAATCACATTCTTTACCATGTGCAATCATAAAATAGTCTAATATCTTCATTTTTTCAACATACGTAGCTATTACCCTCGAAAACTAAAACTTTTGAAATAGGAAAAGAGCCTTTAATCACATTCTTTACCATGTGCAATCATAAAATAGTCTAATATCTTCATTTTTTCAACATACGTAGCTATTACCCTCGAAAACTAAAACTTTTGAAATAGGAAAAGAGCCTTTAATCACATTCTTTACCATGTGCAATCATAAAATAGTCTAATATCTTCATTTTTTCAACATACGTAGCTATTACCCTCGAAAACTAAAACTTTTGAAATAGGAAAAGAGCCTTTAATCACATTCTTTACCATTTGCAATCATAAAATAGTCTAATATCTTCATTTTTTCAACATACGTAGCTATTACCCTCGAAAACTAAAACTTTTGAAATAGGAAAAGAGCCTTTAATCACATTCTTTACCATTTGCAATCATAAAATAGTCTAATATCTTCATTTTTTCAACATACGTAGCTATTACCCTCGAAAACTAAAACTTTTGAAATAGGAAAAGAGCCTTTAATCACATTCTTTACCATTTGCAATCATAAAATAGTCTAATATCTTCATTTTTTCAACATACGTAGCTATTACCCTCGAAAACTAAAACTTTTGAAATAGGAAAAGAGCCTTTAATCACATTCTTTACCATTTGCAATCATAAAATAGTCTAATATCTTCATTTTTTCAACATACGTAGCTATTACCCTCGAAAACTAAAACTTTTGAAATAGGAAAAGAGCCTTTAATCACATTCTTTACCATTTGCAATCATAAAATAGTCTAATATCTTCATTTTTTCAACATACGTAGCTATTACCCTCGAAAACTAAAACTTTTGAAATAGGAAAAGAGCCTTTAATCACATTCTTTACCATTTGCAATCATAAAATAGTCTAATATCTTCATTTTTTCAACATACGTAGCTATTACCCTCGAAAACTAAAACTTTTGAAATAGGAAAAGAGCCTTTAATCACATTCTTTACCATTTGCAATCATAAAATAGTCTAATATCTTCATTTTTTCAACATACGTAGCTATTACCCTCGAAAACTAAAACTTTTGAAATAGGAAAAGAGCCTTTAATCACATTCTTTACCATGTGCAATCATAAAATAGTCTAATATCTTCATTTTTTCAACATACGTAGCTATTACCCTCGAAAACTAAAACTTTTGAAATAGGAAAAGAGCCTTTAATCACATTCTTTACCATGTGCAATCATAAAATAGTCTAATATCTTCATTTTTTCAACATACGTAGCTATTACCCTCGAAAACTAAAACTTTTGAAATAGGAAAAGAGCCTTTAATCACATTCTTTACCATGTGCAATCATAAAATAGTCTAATATCTTCATTTTTTCAACATACGTAGCTATTACCCTCGAAAACTAAAACTTTTGAAATAGGAAAAGAGCCTTTAATCACATTCTTTACCATTGCAATCATAAAATAGTCTAATATCTTCATTTTTTCAACATACGTAGCTATTACCCTCGAAAACTAAAACTTTTGAAATAGGAAAAGAGCCTTTAATCACATTCTTTACCATGTGCAATCATAAAATAGTCTAATATCTTCATTTTTTCAACATACGTAGCTATTACCCTCGAAAACTAAAACTTTTGAAATAGGAAAAGAGCCTTTAATCACATTCTTTACCATTTGCAATCATAAAATAGTCTAATATCTTCATTTTTTCAACATACGTAGCTATTACCCTCGAAAACTAAAACTTTTGAAATAGGAAAAGAGCCTTTAATCACATTCTTTACCATTTGCAATCATAAAATAGTCTAATATCTTCATTTTTTCAACATACGTAGCTATTACCCTCGAAAACTAAAACTTTTGAAATAGGAAAAGAGCCTTTAATCACATTCTTTACCATTTGCAATCATAAAATAGTCTAATATCTTCATTTTTTCAACATACGTAGCTATTACCCTCGAAAACTAAAACTTTTGAAATAGGAAAAGAGCCTTTAATCACATTCTTTACCATTTGCAATCATAAAATAGTCTAATATCTTCATTTTTTCAACATACGTAGCTATTACCCTCGAAAACTAAAACTTTTGAAATAGGAAAAGAGCCTTTAATCACATTCTTTACCATTTGCAATCATAAAATAGTCTAATATCTTCATTTTTTCAACATACGTAGCTATTACCCTCGAAAACTAAAACTTTTGAAATAGGAAAAGAGCCTTTAATCACATTCTTTACCATTTGCAATCATAAAATAGTCTAATATCTTCATTTTTTCAACATACGTAGCTATTACCCTCGAAAACTAAAACTTTTGAAATAGGAAAAGAGCCTTTAATCACATTCTTTACCATGTGCAATCATAAAATAGTCTAATATCTTCATTTTTTCAACATACGTAGCTATTACCCTCGAAAACTAAAACTTTTGAAATAGGAAAAGAGCCTTTAATCACATTCTTTACCATTTGCAATCATAAAATAGTCTAATATCTTCATTTTTTCAACATACGTAGCTATTACCCTCGAAAACTAAAACTTTTGAAATAGGAAAAGAGCCTTTAATCACATTCTTTACCATGTGCAATCATAAAATAGTCTAATATCTTCATTTTTTCAACATACGTAGCTATTACCCTCGAAAACTAAAACTTTTGAAATAGGAAAAGAGCCTTTAATCACATTCTTTACCATTTGCAATCATAAAATAGTCTAATATCTTCATTTTTTCAACATACGTAGCTATTACCCTCGAAAACTAAAACTTTTGAAATAGGAAAAGAGCCTTTAATCACATTCTTTACCATGTGCAATCATAAAATAGTCTAATATCTTCATTTTTTCAACATACGTAGCTATTACCCTCGAAAACTAAAACTTTTGAAATAGGAAAAGAGCCTTTAATCACATTCTTTACCATTTGCAATCATAAAATAGTCTAATATCTTCATTTTTTCAACATACGTAGCTATTACCCTCGAAAACTAAAACTTTTGAAATAGGAAAAGAGCCTTTAATCACATTCTTTACCATTTGCAATCATAAAATAGTCTAATATCTTCATTTTTTCAACATACGTAGCTATTACCCTCGAAAACTAAAACTTTTGAAATAGGAAAAGAGCCTTTAATCACATTCTTTACCATTTGCAATCATAAAATAGTCTAATATCTTCATTTTTTCAACATACGTAGCTATTACCCTCGAAAACTAAAACTTTTGAAATAGGAAAAGAGCCTTTAATCACATTCTTTACCATTTGCAATCATAAAATAGTCTAATATCTTCATTTTTTCAACATACGTAGCTATTACCCTCGAAAACTAAAACTTTTGAAATAGGAAAAGAGCCTTTAATCACATTCTTTACCATTTGCAATCATAAAATAGTCTAATATCTTCATTTTTTCAACATACGTAGCTATTACCCTCGAAAACTAAAACTTTTGAAATAGGAAAAGAGCCTTTAATCACATTCTTTACCATTTGCAATCATAAAATAGTCTAATATCTTCATTTTTTCAACATACGTAGCTATTACCCTCGAAAACTAAAACTTTTGAAATAGGAAAAGAGCCTTTAATCACATTCTTTACCATTTGCAATCATAAAATAGTCTAATATCTTCATTTTTTCAACATACGTAGCTATTACCCTCGAAAACTAAAACTTTTGAAATAGGAAAAGAGCCTTTAATCACATTCTTTACCATTTGCAATCATAAAATAGTCTAATATCTTCATTTTTTCAACATACGTAGCTATTACCCTCGAAAACTAAAACTTTTGAAATAGGAAAAGAGCCTTTAATCACATTCTTTACCATTTGCAATCATAAAATAGTCTAATATCTTCATTTTTTCAACATACGTAGCTATTACCCTCGAAAACTAAAACTTTTGAAATAGGAAAAGAGCCTTTAATCACATTCTTTACCATTTGCAATCATAAAATAGTCTAATATCTTCATTTTTTCAACATACGTAGCTATTACCCTCGAAAACTAAAACTTTTGAAATAGGAAAAGAGCCTTTAATCACATTCTTTACCATTTGCAATCATAAAATAGTCTAATATCTTCATTTTTTCAACATACGTAGCTATTACCCTCGAAAACTAAAACTTTTGAAATAGGAAAAGAGCCTTTAATCACATTCTTTACCATGTGCAATCATAAAATAGTCTAATATCTTCATTTTTTCAACATACGTAGCTATTACCCTCGAAAACTAAAACTTTTGAAATAGGAAAAGAGCCTTTAATCACATTCTTTACCATGTGCAATCATAAAATAGTCTAATATCTTCATTTTTTCAACATACGTAGCTATTACCCTCGAAAACTAAAACTTTTGAAATAGGAAAAGAGCCTTTAATCACATTCTTTACCATGTGCAATCATAAAATAGTCTAATATCTTCATTTTTTCAACATACGTAGCTATTACCCTCGAAAACTAAAACTTTTGAAATAGGAAAAGAGCCTTTAATCACATTCTTTACCATTTGCAATCATAAAATAGTCTAATATCTTCATTTTTTCAACATACGTAGCTATTACCCTCGAAAACTAAAACTTTTGAAATAGGAAAAGAGCCTTTAATCACATTCTTTACCATTTGCAATCATAAAATAGTCTAATATCTTCATTTTTTCAACATACGTAGCTATTACCCTCGAAAACTAAAACTTTTGAAATAGGAAAAGAGCCTTTAATCACATTCTTTACCATTTGCAATCATAAAATAGTCTAATATCTTCATTTTTTCAACATACGTAGCTATTACCCTCGAAAACTAAAACTTTTGAAATAGGAAAAGAGCCTTTAATCACATTCTTTACCATTTGCAATCATAAAATAGTCTAATATCTTCATTTTTTCAACATACGTAGCTATTACCCTCGAAAACTAAAACTTTTGAAATAGGAAAAGAGCCTTTAATCACATTCTTTACCATTTGCAATCATAAAATAGTCTAATATCTTCATTTTTTCAACATACGTAGCTATTACCCTCGAAAACTAAAACTTTTGAAATAGGAAAAGAGCCTTTAATCACATTCTTTACCATTTGCAATCATAAAATAGTCTAATATCTTCATTTTTTCAACATACGTAGCTATTACCCTCGAAAACTAAAACTTTTGAAATAGGAAAAGAGCCTTTAATCACATTCTTTACCATTTGCAATCATAAAATAGTCTAATATCTTCATTTTTTCAACATACGTAGCTATTACCCTCGAAAACTAAAACTTTTGAAATAGGAAAAGAGCCTTTAATCACATTCTTTACCATTTGCAATCATAAAATAGTCTAATATCTTCATTTTTTCAACATACGTAGCTATTACCCTCGAAAACTAAAACTTTTGAAATAGGAAAAGAGCCTTTAATCACATTCTTTACCATGTGCAATCATAAAATAGTCTAATATCTTCATTTTTTCAACATACGTAGCTATTACCCTCGAAAACTAAAACTTTTGAAATAGGAAAAGAGCCTTTAATCACATTCTTTACCATGTGCAATCATAAAATAGTCTAATATCTTCATTTTTTCAACATACGTAGCTATTACCCTCGAAAACTAAAACTTTTGAAATAGGAAAAGAGCCTTTAATCACATTCTTTACCATGTGCAATCATAAAATAGTCTAATATCTTCATTTTTTCAACATACGTAGCTATTACCCTCGAAAACTAAAACTTTTGAAATAGGAAAAGAGCCTTTAATCACATTCTTTACCATTTGCAATCATAAAATAGTCTAATATCTTCATTTTTTCAACATACGTAGCTATTACCCTCGAAAACTAAAACTTTTGAAATAGGAAAAGAGCCTTTAATCACATTCTTTACCATTTGCAATCATAAAATAGTCTAATATCTTCATTTTTTCAACATACGTAGCTATTACCCTCGAAAACTAAAACTTTTGAAATAGGAAAAGAGCCTTTAATCACATTCTTTACCATTTGCAATCATAAAATAGTCTAATATCTTCATTTTTTCAACATACGTAGCTATTACCCTCGAAAACTAAAACTTTTGAAATAGGAAAAGAGCCTTTAATCACATTCTTTACCATTTGCAATCATAAAATAGTCTAATATCTTCATTTTTTCAACATACGTAGCTATTACCCTCGAAAACTAAAACTTTTGAAATAGGAAAAGAGCCTTTAATCACATTCTTTACCATTTGCAATCATAAAATAGTCTAATATCTTCATTTTTTCAACATACGTAGCTATTACCCTCGAAAACTAAAACTTTTGAAATAGGAAAAGAGCCTTTAATCACATTCTTTACCATTTGCAATCATAAAATAGTCTAATATCTTCATTTTTTCAACATACGTAGCTATTACCCTCGAAAACTAAAACTTTTGAAATAGGAAAAGAGCCTTTAATCACATTCTTTACCATTTGCAATCATAAAATAGTCTAATATCTTCATTTTTTCAACATACGTAGCTATTACCCTCGAAAACTAAAACTTTTGAAATAGGAAAAGAGCCTTTAATCACATTCTTTACCATTTGCAATCATAAAATAGTCTAATATCTTCATTTTTTCAACATACGTAGCTATTACCCTCGAAAACTAAAACTTTTGAAATAGGAAAAGAGCCTTTAATCACATTCTTTACCATGTGCAATCATAAAATAGTCTAATATCTTCATTTTTTCAACATACGTAGCTATTACCCTCGAAAACTAAAACTTTTGAAATAGGAAAAGAGCCTTTAATCACATTCTTTACCATGTGCAATCATAAAATAGTCTAATATCTTCATTTTTTCAACATACGTAGCTATTACCCTCGAAAACTAAAACTTTTGAAATAGGAAAAGAGCCTTTAATCACATTCTTTACCATTTGCAATCATAAAATAGTCTAATATCTTCATTTTTTCAACATACGTAGCTATTACCCTCGAAAACTAAAACTTTTGAAATAGGAAAAGAGCCTTTAATCACATTCTTTACCATTGCAATCATAAAATAGTCTAATATCTTCATTTTTTCAACATACGTAGCTATTACCCTCGAAAACTAAAACTTTTGAAATAGGAAAAGAGCCTTTAATCACATTCTTTACCATTTGCAATCATAAAATAGTCTAATATCTTCATTTTTTCAACATACGTAGCTATTACCCTCGAAAACTAAAACTTTTGAAATAGGAAAAGAGCCTTTAATCACATTCTTTACCATTTGCAATCATAAAATAGTCTAATATCTTCATTTTTTCAACATACGTAGCTATTACCCTCGAAAACTAAAACTTTTGAAATAGGAAAAGAGCCTTTAATCACATTCTTTACCATTTGCAATCATAAAATAGTCTAATATCTTCATTTTTTCAACATACGTAGCTATTACCCTCGAAAACTAAAACTTTTGAAATAGGAAAAGAGCCTTTAATCACATTCTTTACCATTTGCAATCATAAAATAGTCTAATATCTTCATTTTTTCAACATACGTAGCTATTACCCTCGAAAACTAAAACTTTTGAAATAGGAAAAGAGCCTTTAATCACATTCTTTACCATTTGCAATCATAAAATAGTCTAATATCTTCATTTTTTCAACATACGTAGCTATTACCCTCGAAAACTAAAACTTTTGAAATAGGAAAAGAGCCTTTAATCACATTCTTTACCATTTGCAATCATAAAATAGTCTAATATCTTCATTTTTTCAACATACGTAGCTATTACCCTCGAAAACTAAAACTTTTGAAATAGGAAAAGAGCCTTTAATCACATTCTTTACCATTTGCAATCATAAAATAGTCTAATATCTTCATTTTTTCAACATACGTAGCTATTACCCTCGAAAACTAAAACTTTTGAAATAGGAAAAGAGCCTTTAATCACATTCTTTACCATTTGCAATCATAAAATAGTCTAATATCTTCATTTTTTCAACATACGTAGCTATTACCCTCGAAAACTAAAACTTTTGAAATAGGAAAAGAGCCTTTAATCACATTCTTTACCATGTGCAATCATAAAATAGTCTAATATCTTCATTTTTTCAACATACGTAGCTATTACCCTCGAAAACTAAAACTTTTGAAATAGGAAAAGAGCCTTTAATCACATTCTTTACCATTGCAATCATAAAATAGTCTAATATCTTCATTTTTTCAACATACGTAGCTATTACCCTCGAAAACTAAAACTTTTGAAATAGGAAAAGAGCCTTTAATCACATTCTTTACCATTTGCAATCATAAAATAGTCTAATATCTTCATTTTTTCAACATACGTAGCTATTACCCTCGAAAACTAAAACTTTTGAAATAGGAAAAGAGCCTTTAATCACATTCTTTACCATTTGCAATCATAAAATAGTCTAATATCTTCATTTTTTCAACATACGTAGCTATTACCCTCGAAAACTAAAACTTTTGAAATAGGAAAAGAGCCTTTAATCACATTCTTTACCATGTGCAATCATAAAATAGTCTAATATCTTCATTTTTTCAACATACGTAGCTATTACCCTCGAAAACTAAAACTTTTGAAATAGGAAAAGAGCCTTTAATCACATTCTTTACCATTTGCAATCATAAAATAGTCTAATATCTTCATTTTTTCAACATACGTAGCTATTACCCTCGAAAACTAAAACTT
>NW_027065032.1:0-23468 GCF_032884065.1 Artemia franciscana
AACTTTTGACATAGGAAAAGAGCCTTTAATCACATTCTTTACCATTTACAATCATAAAATAGTCTAATATCTTCATTTTTTCAACATACGTAAATATTACCCTCGAAAACTAAAACTTTTGACATAGGAAAAGAGCCTTTAATCACATTCTTTACCATTTGCAGTCATAAAATAGTCTAATATCTTCATTTTTTCAACATACGTAGCTATTACCCTCGAAAACTAAAACTTTTGACATAGGCAAAGAGCCTTTAATCACATTCTTTACCATGTGCAATCATAAAATAGTCCAATATCTTCATTTTTCCAACATACGTAGCTATTACCCTCGAAAACGAAAACTTTTGAAATAGGAAAAGAGCCTTTAATCACATTCTTTACCATTTGCAATCATAAAATAGTCTAATATCTTCATTTTTTCAACATACGTAGCTATTACCCTCGAAAACTAAAACTATTGACATAGGAAAAGAGCCTTTAATCACATTCTTTACCATTTGCAATCATAAAATAGTCTAATATCTTCATTTTTCCAACATACGTAGCTATTACCCTCGAAAACTAAAACTTTTGACATAGGAAAAGAGCCTTTAATCACATTCTTTACCATTTGCAATCATAAAATAGTCTAATATCTTCATTTTTTCAACATACGTAGCTATTACCCTCGAAAACTAAAACTTTTGACATAGGAAAAGAGCCTTTAATCACATTCTTTACCATTTACAATCATAAAATAGTCTAATACCTTCATTTTTTCAACATACGTAGCTATTACCCTCGAAAACTAAAACTTTTGACATAGGAAAAGAGCCTTTAATCACATTCTTTACCATTTGCAATCATAAAATAGTCTAATATCTTCTTTTTTTCAACATATGTAGCTATTACCCTCGAAAACTAAAACTTTTGACATAGGAAAAGAGCCTTTAATCACATTCTTTACCATTTGCAATCATAAAATAGTCTAATATCTTCATTTTTTCAACATACGTAGCTATTACCCTCGAAAACTAAAACTTTTGACATAGGAAAAGAGCCTTTAATCACATTCTTTACCATGTGCAATCATAAAATAGTCTATTATCTTCATTTTTCCAACATACGTAGCTATTACCCTCGAAAACGAAAACTTTTGAAATAGGAAAAGAGCCTTTAATCACATTCTTTACCATTTGCAATCATAAAATAGTCTAATATCTCCATTTTTCCAACATACGTAGCTATTACCCTCGAAAACGAAAGTTTTTGAAATAGGAAAAGAGCCCATAATCACATTCTTTACCATTTGCAATCATAAAATAGTCTAATATCTTCATTTTTTCAACATACGTAGCTATTACCCTCGAAAACTAAAACTTTTGAAATAGGAAAAGAGCCTTTAAGCACTTTCTTTACCATTTGCAATCATAAAATAGTCTAATATCTTCATTTTTTCAACATACGTAGCTATTACCCTCGAAAACTAAAACTTTTGACATAGGAAAAGAGCCTTTAATCACATTCTTTACCATGTGCAATCATAAAATAGTCTAATATCTTCATTTTTCCAACATACGTAGCTATTACCCTCGAAAACGAAAACTTTTGACATAGGAAAAGAGCCTTTAATCACATTCTTTACCATGTGCAATCACAAAATAGTCTAATATCTTCATTTTTTCAACATACGTAGCTATTACCCTCGAAAACTAAAACTTTTGCCATAGGAAAAGAGCCTTTAATCACATTCTTTACCATGTGCAATTATAAAATAGTCTAATATCTTCATTTTTCCAACATACGTAGCTATTACCTTCGAAAACTAAAACTTTTGACATAGGAAAAGAGCCTTTAATCACATTCTTTTCCATTTGCAATCATAAAATAGTCTAATATCTTCATTTTTCCAACATACGTAGCTATTACCCTCGAAAACGAAAACTTTTGAAATAGGAAAAGAGCCTTTAATCACATTCTTTACCATTTGCAATCAGAAAATAGTCTAATATCTTCATTTTTTCAACATACGTAGCTATTACCCTCGAAAACTAAAACTTTTGAAATAGGAAAAGAGCCTTTAAGCACTTTCTTTACCATGTGCAATCATAAAATAGTCTAATATCTTCATTTTTCCAACATACGTAGCTATTACCCTCGAAAACTAAAACTTTTGACATAGGAAAAGAGCCTTTAATCACATTCTTTACCATGTGCAATCATAAAACAGTCTAATATCTTCATTTTTCCAACATACGTAGCTATTACCCTCGAAAACGAAAACTTTTGCCATAGGAAAAGAGCCTTTAAGCACATTCTTTACCATGTGCAATCATAAAATAGTCTAATATCTTCATTTTTCCAACATACGTAGCTATTACCCTCGAAAATTTAAACTTTTGAAATAGGAAAAGAGCCTTTAATCACATTCTTTACCATGTGCAATCATAAAATAGTCTAATATCTTCTTTTTTTCAACATACATAGCTATTATCCTCGAAAAGTAAAACTTTTGACATAGGAAAAGAGCCTTTAATCACATTCGTTACCATTTGCAATTATAAAATAGTCTAATATCTTCATTTTTTCAACATACGTAGCTATGACCTTCGAAAACTAAAACTTTTGACATAGGAAAAGAGCCTTTAATCACATTCTTTACCATGTGCAATCATAAAATAGTATAATATCTTCATTTTTCCAACATATGTGGCTATTACCCTCGAAAACGAAAACTTTTGAAATAGGAAAAGAGCCTTTAATCACATTCTTTACCATTTGCAATCATAAAATAGTCTAATATCTTAATTTTTTCAACATACGTAGCTATTACCCTCGAAAACTAAAACTTTTGACATAGGAAAAGAGCCTTTAATCACATTCTTTTCCATTTGCAATCATAAAATAGTCTAATATCTTCATTTTTTCAACATACGTAGCTATTACCCTCGAAAACTAAAACTTTTGACATAGGAAAAGAGCCTTTAATCACATTCTTTACCATTTGCAATCATAAAATAGTCTAATATCTTCATTTTTTCAACATACGTAGCTATTACCCTCGAAAACTAAAACTTTTGACATAGGAAAAGAGCCTTTAATCACATTCTTTACCATGTGCAATCATAAAATAGTCTAATATCTTCATTTTTCCAACATACGTAGCTATTACCCTCGAAAACGAAAACTTTTGAAATAGGAAAAGAGCCTTTAATCACATTCTTTACCATTTGCAATCATAAAATAGTCTAATATCTTCATTTTTTCAACATACGTAGCTATTACCCTCGAAAACTAAAACTTTTGAAATAGGAAAAGAGCCTTTAAGCACTTTCTTTACCATGTGCAATCATAAAATAGTCTAATATCTTCATTTTTCCAACATACGTAGCTATTACCCTCGAAAACTAAAACTTTTGACATAGAAAAAGAGCCTTTAATCACATTCTTTACCATGTGCAATCATAAAATAGTCTAATATCTTCATTTTTCCAGCATACGTAGCTATTACCCTCGAAAACGAAAACTTTTGCCATAGGAAAAGAGCCTTTAAGCACATTCTTTACCATGTGCAATCATAAAATAGTCTAATATCTTCATTTTTTCAACATACGTAGCTATTACCCTCGAAAACTAAAACTTTTGACATAGGAAAAGAGCCTTTAATCACATTCTTTACCATTTGCAATCATAAAATAGTCTAATATCTTCATTTTTTCAACATACGTAGCTATTACCCTCGAAAACTAAAACTTTTGACATAGTAAAAGAGCCTTTAATCACATTCTTTACCATTTGCAATCATAAAATAGTCTAATATCTTCATTTTTTCAACATACGTAGCTATTACCCTCGAAAACTAAAACTTTTGAAATAGGAAAAGAGCCTTTAAGCACTTTCTTTACCATGTGCAATCATAAAATAGTCTAATATCTTCATTTTTTCAACATACGTAGCTATTACCCTCGAAAACTAAAACTTTTGCCACAGGAAAAGAGCCTTTAATCACATTCTTTACCATGTGCAATTATAAAATAGTCTAATATCTTCATTTTTCCAACATACGTAGCTATTACCCTCGAAAACTAAAACTTTTGACATAGGAAAAGAGCCTTTAAGCACATTCTTTACCATGTGCAATCATAAAATAGTCTAATATCTTCATTTTTTCAACATACGTAGCTATTACCCTCGAAAACTAAAACTTTTGACATAGGAAAAGAGCCTTTAATCACATTCTTTACCATTTGCAATCATAAAATAGTCTAATATCTTCATTTTTTCAACATACGTAGCTATTACCCTCGAAAACTAAAACTTTTGACATAGGAAAAGAGCCTTTAATCACATTCTTTACCATTTGCAATCATAAAATAGTCTAATATCTTCATTTTTTCAACATACGTAGCTATTACCCTCAAAAACTAAAACTTTTGACATTGGAAAAGAGCCTTTAATCACATTTGTTACCATTTGCAATTATAAAATAGTCTAATATCTTCTTTCTTTCAACATACTTAGCTATTAACCTCGAAAACTAAAACTTTTGAAATAGGAAAAGAGCCTTTAAGCACTTTCTTTACCATGTGCAATCATAAAATAGTCTAATATCTTCATTTTTCCAACATACGTAGCTATTACCCTCGAAAACGAAAACTTTTGCCATAGGAAAAGAGCCTTTAAGCACATTCTTTACCATGTGCAATCATAAAATAGTCTAATATCTTCATTTTTTCAACATACGTAGCTATTACCCTCGAAAACTAAAACTTTTGAAATAGGAAAAGAGCCTTTAAGCACTTTCTTTACCATGTGCAATCATAAAATAGTCTGATATCTTCATTTTTCAGACATACGTAGCTATTACCCTCAAAAACTAAAACTTTTGACATAGGAAAAGAGCCTTTAATCACATTCTTTACCATGTGCAATCATAAAATAGTCTAATATCTTCATTTTTTCAACATACGTAGCTATTACCCTCGAAAACTAAAACTTTTGCCACAGGAAAAGAGCCTTTAATCACATTCTTTACCATGTGCAATTATAAAATAGTCTAATATCTTCATTTTTCCAACATACGTAGCTATTACCCTCGAAAACTAAAACTTTTGAAATAGGAAAAGAGCCTTTAATCACATTCTTTACCATTTGCAATCAGAAAATAGTCTAATATCTTCATTTTTTCAACATACGTAGCTACTACCCTCGAAAACTAAAACTTTTGAAATAGGAAAAGAGCCTTTAAGCACTTTCTTTACCATGTGCAATCATAAAATAGTCTAATATCTTCATTTTTCCAACATACGTAGCTATTACCCTCGAAAACTAAAACTTTTGACATAGGAAAAGAGCCTTTAATCACATTCTTTACCATATGCAATCATAAAATAGTCTAATATCTTCATTTTTCCAACATACGTAGCTATTACCCTCGAAAACGAAAACTTTTGCCATAGGAAAAGAGCCTTTAAGCACATTCTTTACCATGTGCAATCATAAAATAGTGTAATATCTTCATTTTTCCAACATACGTAGCTATTACCCTCGAAAACTTAAACTTTTGAAATAGGAAAAGAGCCTTTAATCACATTCCTTACCATGTGCAATCATAAAATAGTCTAATATCTTCGTTTTTTCAACATACGTAGCTATTACCCTCGAAAACTAAAACTTTTGACATAGGAAAAGAGCCCTTTAATCACATTCGTTACCATTTGCAATTATAAAATAGTCTAATATCTTCGTTTTTTCAACATACGTAGCTATTACCCTCGAAAACTAAAAAAAAACTATTTTGACATAGGAAAAGAGCCTTTAATCACATTCTTTACCATGTGCAATCATAAAATACTATAATATCTTCATTTTTCCAACATACGTAGCTATTACCCTCGAAAACGAAAACTTTTGAAATAGGAAAAGAGCCTTTAAGCACTTTCTTTACCATGTGCAATCATAAAATAATCTAATATCTTCATTTTCCAACATACGTAGCTATTACCCTCGAAAACTAAAACTTTTGACATAGGAAAAGAGCCTTTAATCACATTCTTTACCATGTGCAATCATAAAATAGTCTAATATCTTCATTTTTCCAACATACGTAGCTATTACCCTCGAAAACGAAAACTTTTGCCATAGGAAAAGAGCCTTTAAGCACATTCTTTACCATGTGCAATCATAAAATAGTCTAATATCTTCATTTTTCCAACATACGTAGCTATTACCCTCGAAAACTTAAACTTTGAAATAGGAAAAGAGCCTTTAATCACATTCTTTGCCATGTGCAATCATAAAATAGTCTAATATCGTCATTTTTTCAACATACGTAGCTATTACCCTCGAAAACTAAAACTTTTGACATAGGAAAAGAGCCTTTAATCACATTCGTTACCATTTGCAATTATAAAATAGTCTAATATCTTCATTTTTTCAACATACGTAGCTATTACCCTCGAAAACTAAAACTTTTGACATAGGAAAAGAGCCTTTAATCACATTCGTTACCATTTGCAATTATAAAATAGTCTAATATCTTCATTTTTTCAACATACGTAGCTATTACCCTCGAAAACTAAAACTTTTGAAATAGGAAAAGAGCCTTTAAGCACTTTCTTTACCATGTGCAACAATAAAATAGTCTAATATCTTCATTTTTCCAACATACGTAGCTATTACCCTCGAATACGAAAACTTTTGCCATAGGAAAAGAGTCTTTAAGCACATTCTTTACCATGTGCAATCATAAAATAGTCTAATATCTTCATTTTTTTCAACATACGTAGCTATTACCCTCGAAAACTAAAACTTTTGAAATAGGAAAAGAGCCTTTAAGCACTTTCTTTACCATGTGCAATCATAAAATAGTCTAATATCTTCATTTTTGAGACATACGTAGCTATTACCCTCAAAAACTAAAACTTTTGACATAGGAAAAGAGCCTTTAATCACATTCTTTACCATGTGCAATCATAAAATAGTCTAATATCTTCATTTTTTCAACATACGTAGCTATTACCCTCGAAAACTAAAACTTTTGCCACAGGAAAAGAGCCTTTAATCACATTCTTTACCATGTGCAATTATAAAATAGTCTAATATCTTCATTTTTCCAACATACGTAGCTATTACCCTCGAAAACTAAAACTTTTGAAATAGGAAAAGAGCCTTTAATCACATTCTTTACCATTTGCAATCATAAAATAGTCTAATATCTTCATTTTTCCAACACACGTAGCTATTACCCTCGAAAACTAAAACTTTTGACATAGGAAAAGAGCCTTTAATCACATTCTTTACCATATGCAATCATAAAATAGTCTAATATCTTCATTTTTCCAACATACGTAGCTATTACCCTCGAAAACGAAAACTTTTGCCATAGGAAAAGAGCCTTTAAGCACATTCTTTACCATGTGCAATCATAAAATAGTCTAATATCTTCATTTTTCCAACATACGTAGCTATTACCCTCGAAAACTTAAACTTTTGAAATATTAAAAGAGCCTTTAATCACATTCTTTACCATGTGCAATCATAAAATAGTCTAATATCTTCATTTTTCCAACATACGTAGCTATTACCCTCAAAAACTAAAACTTTTGGCATAGGAAAAGAGCCTTTAATCACATTCGTTACCATTTGCAATTATAAAATAGTCTAATATCTTCATTTTTTCAACATACGTAGCTATTACCCTCGAAAACTAAAACTTTTGACATAGGAAAAGAGCCTTTAATCACATTCTTTACCATGTGCAATCATAAAATAGTATAATATCTTCATTTTTCCAACATACGTAGCTATTACCCTCGAAAACGAAAACTTTTGAAATAGGAAAAGAGCCTTTAAGCACTTTCTTTACCATGTGCAATCATAAAATAATCTAATATCTTCATTTTTCCGACATACGTAGCTATTACCCTCGAAAACTAAAACTTTTGACATAGGAAAAGAGCCTTTAATCACATTCTTTACCATGTGCAATCATAAAATAGTCTAATATCTTCATTTTTCCAACATACGTAGCTATTACCCTCGAAAACGAAAACTTTTGCCATAGGAAAAGAGCCTTTAAGCACATTCTTTACCATGTGCAATCATAAAATAGTCTAATATCTTCATTTTTCCAACATACGTAGCTATTACCCTCGAAAACTTAAACTTTGAAATAGGAAAAGAGCCTTTAATCACATTCTTTACCATGTGCAATCATAAAATAGTCTAATATCTTCATTTTTTCAACATACGTAGCTGTTACCCTCGAAAACTAAAACTTTTGACATAGGAAAAGAGCCTTTAATCACATTCGTTACCATTTGCAAATATAAAATAGGCTAATATCTTCATTTTTTCAACATACGTAGCTATTACCCTCGAAAACTAAAACTTTTGACATAGGAAAAGAGCCTTTAATCACATTCTTTACCATTTGCAATCATAAAATAGTCTAATATCTTCATTTTTTCAACATACGTAGCTATTACCCTCGAAAACTAAAACTTTTGACATAGGAAAAGAGCCTTTAATCACATTCTTTACCATGTGCAATCATAAAATAGTCTAATATCTTCATTTTTTCAACATACGTAGCTATTACCCTCGAAAACGAAAACTTTTGAAATAGGAAAAGAGCCTTTAGGCCTAATCACATTCTTTACCATTTGCAATCATAAAATAGTCTAATATCTTCATTTTTTCAACATAAGTAGCTATTACCCTCGAAAACTAAAACTTTTGAAATAGGAAAAGAGCCTTTAAGCACTTTCTTTACCATGTGCAATCATAAAATAGTCTAATATCTTCATTTTTCCAACATACGTAGCTATTACCCTCGAAAACTAAAACTTTTGACATAGGAAAAGAGCCTTTAATCACATTCTTTACCATGTGCAATCATAAAATAGTCTAATATCTTCATTTTTCCAACATACGTAGCTATTACCCTCGAAAACGAAAACGTTTGCCATAGGAAAAGAGCCTTTAAGCACATTCTTTACCATGTGCAATCATAAAATAGTCTAATATATTCATTTTTCCAACATACGTAGCTATTACCCTCGAAAACGAAAACTTCTGCCATAGGAAAAGAGCCTTTAAGCACATTCTTTACCATGTGCAATCATAAAATAGTCTAATATCTTCATTTTTCCAACATACGTAGCTATTACCCTCGAAAACTTAAACTTTTGAAATAGGAAAAAAGCCTTTAAGCACTTTCTTTACCATGTGCAATCATAAAATAGTCTAATATCTTCATTTTTGAGACATACGTAGCTATTACCCTCGAAAACTAAAACTTTTGAAATAGGAAAAGAGCCTTTAAGCACTTTCTTTACCATGTGCAACAATAAAATAGTCTAATATCTTCATTTTTCCAACATACGTAGCTATTACCCTCGAATACGAAAACTTTTGCCATAGGAAAAGAGCCTTTAAGCACATTCTTTACCATGTGCAATCATAAAATAGTCTAATATCTTCATTTTTTCAACATACGTAGCTATTACCCTCGAAAACTAAAACTTTTGAAATAGGAAAAGAGCCTTTAAGCACTTTCTTTACCATGTGCAATCATAAAATAGTCTAATATCTTCATTTTTGAGACATACGTAGCTATTACCCTCAAAAACTAAAACTTTTGACATAGGAAAAGAGCCTTTAATCACATTCTTTACCATGTGCAATCATAAAATAGTCTAATATCTTCATTTTTTCAACATACGTAGCTATTACCCTCGAAAACTAAAACTTTTGCCACAGGAAAAGAGCCTTTAATCACATTCTTTACCATGTGCAATTATAAAATAGTCTAATATCTTCATTTTTCCAACATACGTAGCTATTACCCTCGAAAACTAAAACTTTTGAAATAGGAAAAGAGCCTTTAATCACATTCTTTACCATTTGCAATCAGAAAATAGTCTAATATCTTCATTTTTTCAACATACGTAGCTACTACCCTCGAAAACTAAAACTTTTGAAATAGGAAAAGAGCCTTTAAGCACTTTCTTTACCATGTGCAATCATAAAATAGTCTAATATCTTCATTTTTCCAACATACGTAGCTATTACCCTCGAAAACTAAAACTTTTGACATAGGAAAAGAGCCTTTAATCACATTCTTTACCATATGCAATCATAAAATAGTCTAATATCTTCATTTTTCCAACATACGTAGCTATTACTCTCGAAAACGAAAACTTTTGCCATAGGAAAAGAGCCTTTAAGCACATTCTTTACCATGTGCAATCATAAAATAGTCTAATATCTTCATTTTTCCAACATACGTAGCTATTACCCGCGAAAACTTAAACTTTTGAAATAGGAAAAGAGCCTTTAATCACATTCCTTACCATTTGCAATCATAAAATAGTCTAATATCTCATTTTTTCAACATACGTAGCTATTACCCTCGAAAACTAAAACTTTTGGCATAGGAAAAGAGCCTTTAATCACATTCGTTACCATTTGCAATTATAAAATAGTCTAATATCTTCATTTTTTCAACATACGTAGCTATTACCCTCGAAAACAAAAACTTTTGACATAGGAAAAGAGCCTTTAATCACATTCTTTACCATGTGCAATCATAAAATAGTATAATATCTTCATTTTTCCAACATACGTAGCTATTACCCTCGAAAACGAAAACTTTGAAATAGGAAAAGAGCCTTTAAGCACTTTCTTTACCATGTGCAATCATAAAATAATCTAATATCTTCATTTTTCCGACATACGTAGCTATTACCCTCGAAAACTAAAACTTTTGACATAGGAAAAGAGCCTTTAATCACATTCTTTACCATGTGCAATCATAAAATAGTCTAATATCTTCATTTTTCCAACATACGTAGCTATTACCCTCGAAAACGAAAACTTTTGCCATAGGAAAAGAGCCTTTAAGCACATTCTTTACCATGTGCAATCATAGAATAGTCTAATATCTTCATTTTTCCAACATACGTAGCTATTACCCTCGAAAACTTAACTTTGAAATAGGAAAAGAGCCTTTAATCACATTCTTTGCCATGTGCAATCATAAAATAGTCTAATATCTTCATTTTTTCAACATACGTAGCTGTTACCCTCGAAAACTAAAACTTTTGACATAGGAAAAGAGCCTTTAATCACATTCGTTACCATTTGCAATTATAAAATAGTCTAATATCTTCATTTTTCCAACATACGTAGCTATTACCCTCGAAAACGAAAACTTTTGAAATAGGAAAAGAGCCTTTAATCACATTCTTTACCATTTGCAATCATAAAATAGTCTAATATCTTCATTTTTTCAACATACGTAGCTATTACCCTCGAAAACTAAAACTTTTGAAATAGGAAAAGAGCCTTTAAGCACTTTCTTTACCATGTGCAATCATAAAATAGTCTAATATCTTCATTTTTCTAACATACGTAGCTATTACCCTCGAAAACTAAAACTTTTGACATAGGAAAAGAGCCTTTAAACACATTCTTTACCATGTGCAATCATAAAATAGTCTAATATCTTCATTTTTCCAACATACGTAGCTATTACCCTCGAAAACGAAAACTTTTGCCATAGGAAAAGAGCCTTTAAGCACATTCTTTACCATGTGCAATCATAAAATAGTCTAATATCTTCATTTTTCCAACATACGTAGCTATTACCCTCGAAAACGAAAACTTTTGCCACAGGAAAAGAGCCTTTAAGCACATTCTTTACCATGTGCAATCATAAAATAGTCTAATATCTTCATTTTTCCAACATACGTAGCTATTACCCTCGAAAACTTAAACTTTTGAAATAGGAAAAGAGCCTTTAACCACATTCTTTACCATGTGCAATCATAAAATAGTCTAATATCTTCATTTTTTCAACATACGTAGCTATTATCCTCGAAAACTAAAACTTTTGACATAGGAAAAGAGCCTTTAATCACATTCGTTACCATTTGCAATTATAAAATAGTCTAATATCTTCATTTTTTCAACATACGTAGCTATTACCCTCGAAAACTAAAACTTTTGACATAGGAAAAGAGCCTTTAATCACATTCTTTACCATGTGCAATCATAAAATAGTACAATATCTTCATTTTTCCAAAATACGTAGCTATTACCCTCGAAAACGAAAACTTTTGAAATAGGAAAAGAGCCTTTAATCACATTCTTTACCATTTGCAATCATAAAATAGTCTAATATCTTAATTTTTTCAACATACGTAGCTATTACCCTCGAAAACTAAAACTTTTGACATAGGAAAAGAGCCTTTAATCACTTTCTTTTCCATTTGCAATCATAAAATAGTCTAATATCTTCATTTTTTCAACATACGTAGCTATTACCCTCGAAAACTAAAACTTTTGACATAGGAAAAGAGCCTTTAATCACATTCGTTACCATTTGCAATCATAAAATAGTCTAATATCTTCATTTTTTCAACATACGTAGCTATTACCCTCGAAACTAAAACTTTTGACATAGGAAAAGAGCCTTTAATCACATTCTTTACCATGTGCAATCATAAAATAGTCTAATATCTTCATTTTTCCAACATACGTAGCTATTACCCTCGAAAACGAAAACTTTTGAAATAGGAAAAGAGTCTTTAATCACATTCTTTACCATTTGCAATCATAAAATAGTCTAATATCTTCATTTTTTCAACATACGTAGCTATTACCCTCGAAAACTAAAACTTTTGACATAGGAAAAGAGCCTTTAATCACATTCTTTACCATTTGCAATCATAAAATAGTCTAATATCTTCATTTTTTCAACATACGTAGCTATTACCCTCGAAAACTAAAACTTTTGACATAGGAAAAGAGCCTTTAATCACATTCTTTACCATTTGCAATCATATAATAGTCTAATATCTTCATTTTTTCAACATACTTAGCTATTACACTCGAAAACTAAAACTTTGAAATAGGAAAAGAGCCTTTAAGCACTTTCTTTACCATGTGCAATCATAAAATAGTCTAATATCTTCATTTTTTCAACATACGTAGCTATTACCCTCGAAAACTAAAACTTTTGCCACAGGAAAAGAGCCTTTAATCACATTCTTTACCATGTGCAATTATAAAATAGTCTAATATCTTCATTTTTCCAACATACGTAGCTATTACCCTCGAAAACTAAAACTTTTGACATAGGAAAAGAGCCTTTAAGCACATTCTTTACCATGTGCAATCATAAAATAGTCTAATATCTTCATTTTTTCAACATACGTAGCTATTACCCTCAAAAACTAAAACTTTTGACATAGGAAAAGAGCCTTTTCGAGGGTAATAGCTACGTATGTTGAAAAAATGAAGATATTAGACTATTTTATGATTGCACATGGTAAAGAAAGTGCTTAAAGGCTCTTTTTCTATTTCAAAAGTTTTAGTTTTCGAGGGTAATAGCTACGTATGTTGAAAAAATGAAGATATTACACTATTTTATGATTGCAAATGGTAAAGAATGTGATTAAATGCTCTTTTCCTATGTCAAAAGTTTTAGTTTTCGAGGGTAATAGCTACGTATGTTGAAAAAATGAAGATATTAGACTATTTTATGATTGCACATGGTAAAGAATGTGATTAAAGGCTCTTTTCCTATGTCAAAAGTTTTAGTTTTCGAGGGTAATAGCTACGTATGTTGAAAAAATGAAGATATTAGACTATTTTATGATTGCAAATGGTAAAGAATGTGATTAAAGGCTCTTTACCTATGTCAAAAGTTTTAGTTTTCGAGGGTAATAGCTACGTATGTTGAAAAAATGAAGATATTAGACCATTTTATGATTGCAAATGGTAAAGAATGTGATTAAAGGCTCTTTTCCTATGTCAAAAGTTTTAGTTTTCGAGGGTAATAGCTACGTATGTTGGAAAAATGAAGATATTAGACTATTTTATGATTGCACATGGTATAGAAAGTGCTTAAAGGCTCTTTTCCTATTTCCAAAGTTTTAGTTTTCGAGGGTAATAGCTACGTATGTTGGAAAAATGAAGATATTAGACTATTTTATGATTGCACATGGTAAAGAATGTGCTTAAAGGCTCTTTTCCTATGTCAAAAGTTTTAGTTTTCGAGGGTAATAGCTACGTAAGTTGAAAAAATGAAGATATTAGACTATTTTATAATTGCAAATGGTAACGAATGTGATTAAAGGCTCTTTTCCTATGTCAGCAGTTTAGTTTTCGAGGGTAATAGCTACGTATGTTGAAAAATGAAGATACTAGACTATTTTATGATTGCACATGGTAAAGAATGTGATTAAAGGCTCTTTTCCTATTTCAAAAGTTTTAGTTTTCGAGGTTAATAGCTACGTATGTTGAAAAAATGAAGATATTAGACGTTTTTATGATTGGAAATGGTAAAGAATGTGATTAAAGGCTCTTTTCCTTTGTCAAACGTTTTAGTTTTCAAGGGTAATAGCTACGTATGTTGAAAAAATGAAGATATTAGACTATTTTATGATTGCAAATGGTAAACAATGTGATTAAAGGCTCTTTTCCTATGTCAAAAGTTTTAGTTTTCGAGGGTAATAGCTTTGTCAGTGGAAAAAATGAAGATATTAGACAATTTTATGATTGCACATGGTAAAGAATGTGATTAAAGGCTCTTTTTCTATTTCAAAAGTTTTAGTTTTCGAGGGTAATAGCTACGTATGTCGAATAAATGAAGATATTAGACTATTTTATGATTGCAAATGGTAAAAAATGTGATTAAAGGCTCTTTTGCTATTTCAAAAGTTTTAGTTTTCGAGGGTAATAGCTATGTCTGTGGAAAAAATTAAGATATTAGACTATTTTATGATTGCAAATGGTAAAGAATGTGATTAAAGGCTCTTTTCCTATGTCAAAAGTTTTAGTTTTTGAGGGTAATAGCTAAGTATGTTGAAAAAATGAAGATATTAGACTATTTTATGATTGCAATTGGTAAAGAATGTGATTAAAGGCTCTTTTCCTATTTTAAAAGTTTTAGTTTTCGAGGGTAACAGCTACGTATGTTGAAAACATGAAGATATTAGACTATTTTATGATTGCAAATGGTAAAGAATGTGATTAAAGGCTCTTTTCCTATGCCAACAGTTTAGTTTTCGAGGGTAATAGCTACGTATGTTGAAAAAATGAAGATATTAGACTATTTTATGATTGCAAATGGTAAAGAATGTGACTAAAGGCTCTTTTCCTATGTCAAAAGTTTTAGTTTTCGAGGGTAATAGCTACGTATGTTGAAAAAATGAAGATATTAGACTATTTTATGATTGCAAATGGTAAAGAATGTGATTAAAGGCTCTTTTCCTATTTCAAAAGTTTTTGTTTTCGAGGGTAATAGCTACGTATGTTGGAAAAATGAAGATATTAGACTATTTTATGATTGCACATGGTAAAGAATGTGATTAAAGGCTCTTTTCCTATGTCAAAAGTTTTAGTTTTTGAGGGTAATAGCTACGTATGTTTGAAAAATGAATAGACTATTTTATGATTGCAAATGGTAAAGAATGTGATTAATGGCTCTTTTCCTATGTCAAAAGTTTTAGTTTTCGAGGGTAATAGCTACGTATGTTGAAAAAATGAAGATATTACACTATTTTATGATTGCAAATGGTATAGAATGTGATTAAAGGCTCTTTTCCTATTTCAAAAGTTTTAGTTTTCGAGGGTAACAGCTACGTATGTTGAAAACATGAAGATATTAGACTATTTTATGATTGCAAATGGTAAAGAATGTGATTAAAGGCTCTTTTCCTATGTCAAAAGTTTTAGTTTTCGAGGGTAATAGCTACGTATGTTGGAAAAATGAAGATATTAGACTATTTTATGATTGCACATGGTAAAGAATGTGCTTAAAGGCTCTTTTCCTATGGCAAAAGTTTTAGTTTTCGAGGGTAATAGCTACGTATGTTTTAAAAATGAAGATATTAGACTATTTTATGATTGCACATGGTAAAGAATGTGATTAAAGGCTCTTTTCCTATGTCAAAAGTTTTAGTTTTCGAGGGTAATAGCTACGTATGTTGAAAAAATGAAGATATTAGACTATTTTATGATTGCACATGGTAAAGAATGTGATTAAAGGCTCTTTTCCTATTTCAAAAGTTTAAGTTTTCGAGGGTAATAGCTACGTATGTTGGAAAAATGAAGATATTAGACTATTTTATAATTGCAAATGGTAACGAATGTAATTAAAGGCTCTTTTCCTATGTCAACAGTTTAGTTTTCGAGGGTAATAGCTACGTATGTTGAAAAAATGATGATATTAGACTATTTTATGATTGCAAATGGTAAAGAATGTGATTAAAGGCTCTTTTCCTATGTCAAAAGTTTTAGTTTTCGAGGGTAATAGCTACGTATGTTGAAAAAATGAAGATATTAGACTATTTTATGATTGCAAATGGTAAAGAATGTGACTAAAGGCTCTTTTCCTATTTCAAAAGTTTTCGTTTTCGAGGGTAATAGCTACGTATGTTGGAAAAATGAAGATATTAGACTATTTTATGATTGCACATGGTAAAGAATGTGATTAAAGGCTCTTTTCCTATGTCAAAAGTTTTAGTTTTCGAGGGTAATAGCTACGTATGTTGGAAAAATGAATAGACTATTTTATGATTGCAAATGGTAAAGAATGTGATTAAAGGCTCTTTTCCTATGTCAAAAGTTTTAGTTTTCGAGGGTAATAGCTACGTATGTTGAAAAAATGAAGATATTAGACTATTTTATGATTGCAAATGGTAAAGAATGTGATTAAAGGCTCTTTTCCTATTTCAAAAGTTTTAGTTTTCGAGGGTAACAGCTACGTATGTTGAAAACATGAAGATATTAGACTATTTTATAATTGCAAATGGTAACGAATGTGATTAAAGGCTCTTTTCCTATGTCAACAGTTTAGTTTTCGAGGGTAATAGCTACGTATGTTGAAAAAATGAAGATATTAGACTATTTTATGATTGCAAATGGTAAAGAATGTGATTAAAGGCTCTTTTCCTATGTCAAAAGTTTTAGTTTTCGAGGGTAATAGCTACGTATGTTGAAAAAATGAAGATATTAGACTATTTTATGATTTCAAATGGTAAAGAATGTGATTAAAGGCTCTTTTCCTATTTCAAAAGTTTTCGTTTTCGAGGGTAATAGCTACGTATGTTGGAAAAATGAAGATATTAGACTATTTTATGATTGCACATGGTAAAGAATGTGATTAAAGGCTTTTTTCCTATGTCAAAAGTTTTAGTTTTCGAGGGTAATAGCTACGTATGTTGGAAAAATGAATAGACTATTTTATGATTGCAAATGGTAAAGAATGTGATTAAAGGCTCTTTTCCTATGTCAAAAGTTTTCGTTTTCGAGGGTAATAGCTACGTATGTTGAAAGAATGAAGATATTAGACTATTTTATGATTGCAAATGGTAAAGAATGTGATTAAAGGCTCTTTTCTTATTTCAAAAGTTTTAATTTTCGAGGGTAACAGCTACGTATGTTGAAAACATGAAGATATTAGACTATTTTATGATTGCAAATGGTAAAGAATGTGATTAAAGGCTCTTTTCCTATGTCAAAAGTTTTAGTTTTCGAGGGTAATAGCTACGTATGTTGAAAAAAATGAAGATATTAGACTATTTTATAATTGCAAATGGTAAAGAATGTGATTAAAGGCTCTTTTCCTATGTCAAAAGTTTTAGTTTTCGAGGGTAATAGCTACGTATGTTGGAAAAATGAAGATATTAGACTATTTTATGATTGCACATGGTAAAGAATGTGCTTAAAGGCTCTTTTCCTATGGCAAAATTTTTAGTTTTCGAGGGTAATAGCTACGTATGTTGGAAAAATGAAGATATTAGACTATTTTATGATTGCACATGGTAAAGAATGTGATTAAAGGCTCTTTTCCTATGTCAAAAGTTTTTGTTTTCGAGGGTAATAGCTACGTATGTTGAAAAAATGAAGATATTAGACTATTTTATGATTGCACATGGTAAAGAATGTGATTAAAGGCTCTTTTCCTATTTCAAAAGTTTAAGTTTTCGAGGGTAATAGCTACGTATGTTGGAAAAATGAAGATATTAGACTATTTTATGATTGCACATGGTAAAGAAAGTGCTTAAAGGCTCTTTTCCTATTTCAAAAGTTTAAGTTTTCGAGGGTAATAGCTACGTATGTTGAAAAAATGAAGATATTAGACTATTTTATGATTGCAAATGGTAAAGAATGTGATTAAAGGCTCTTTTCCTATGTCAAAAGTTTTAGTTTTCGAGGGTAATAGCTACGTATGTTGAAAAAATGAAGATATTAGACTATTTTATGATTGCAAATGATAAAGAATGTGATTAAAGGCTCTTTTCCTATTTCAAAAGTTTTCGTTTTCGAGGGTAATAGCTAAGTATGTTGAAAAAATGAAGATATTAGACTATTTTATGATTGCACATGGTAAAGAAAGTGCTTAAAGGCTCTTTTCCTATTTCAAAAGTTTTAGTTTTCGAGGGTAATAGCTAGGTATGTTGAAAAAATGAAGATATTAGACTATTTTATGATTGCAAATGGTAAAGAATGTGATTAAAGGCTCTTTTCCTATGTCAAAAGTTTTAGTTTTCGAGGGTAATAGCTACTTATGTTGGAAAAATGAAGATATTAGACTATTTTATGATTGCACATGGTAAAGAAAGTGCTTGAAGGCTCTTTTCCTATTTCAAAAGTTTTAGTTTTCGAGGGTAATAGCTACGTATGTTGAAAAAAATGAAGATATTAGACTATTTTATGATTGCAAATGGTAAAGAATGTGACTAAAGGCTCTTTTCCTATTTCAAAAGTTTTCGTTTTCGAGGGTAATAGCTACGTATGTTGGAAAAATGAAGATCTTAGACTATTTTATGATTGCAAATGGTAAAGAATGTGATTAAAGGCTCTTTTCCTATGTCAAAAGTTTTAGTTTTTGAGGGTAATAGCTATATATGTTGAAAAAATAAAGATATTAGACTATTTTATCATTGCACATGGTAAAGAATGTGATTGAAGGCTCTTTTCCTATTTCAAAAGTTTTAGTCTTCGAGGGTAATAGCTACGTATGTTGAAAAAATGAAGATATTAGACTATTTTATGATTGGAAATGGTAAAGAATGTGATTAAAGGCTCTTTTCCTATGTCAAACGTTTTAGTTTTCGAGGGTAATAGCTACGTATGTTGAAAAAATGAAGATATTAGACTATTTTATGATTGCAAATGGTAGACAATGTGATTAAAGGCTCTTTTCCTATGTCAAAAGTTTTAGTTTTCGAGGGTAATAGCTAAGTATGTTGAAAAAATGAAGATATTAGACTATTTTATGATTGCAAATGGTAAAGAATGTGATTAAAGGCTCTTTTCCTATTTCAAAAGTTTTAGTTTTCGAGGGTAATAGCTTTGTCAGTGGAAAAAATGAAGATATTAGACATTTTTATGATTGCACATGGTAAAGAATGTGATTAAAGGCTCTTTTTCTATTTCAAAAGTTTCAGTTTTCGAGGGTAATAGCTACGTATGTCGAAAAAATGAAGATATTAGACTATTTTATAATTGCAATAGTAAAGAATGTGATTAAAGGCTCTTTTCCTATTTCAAAAGTTTAAGTTTTCGAGGGTAATAGCTACGTATGTTGGAAAAATGAAGATATTAGACTATTTTATAATTGCAAATGGTAACGAATGTAATTAAAGGCTCTTTTCCTATGTCAACAGTTTAGTTTTCGAGGGTAATAGCTACGTATGTTGAAAAAATGATGATATTAGACTATTTTATGATTGCAAATGGTAAAGAATGTGATTAAAGGCTCTTTTCCTATGTCAAAAGTTTTAGTTTTCGAGGGTAATAGCTACGTATGTTGAAAAAATGAAGATATTAGACTATTTTATGATTGCAAATGGTAAAGAATGTGACTAAAGGCTCTTTTCCTATTTCAAAAGTTTTCGTTTTCGAGGGTAATAGCTACGTATGTTGGAAAAATGAAGATATTAGACTATTTTATGATTGCACATGGTAAAGAATGTGATTAAAGGCTCTTTTCCTATGTCAAAAGTTTTAGTTTTCGAGGGTAATAGCTACGTATGTTGGAAAAATGAATAGACTATTTTATGATTGCAAATGGTAAAGAATGTGATTAAAGGCTCTTTTCCTATGTCAAAAGTTTTAGTTTTCGAGGGTAATAGCTACGTATGTTGAAAAAATGAAGATATTAGACTATTTTATGATTGCAAATGGTAAAGAATGTGATTAAAGGCTCTTTTCCTATTTCAAAAGTTTTAGTTTTCGAGGGTAACAGCTACGTATGTTGAAAACATGAAGATATTAGACTATTTTATAATTGCAAATGGTAACGAATGTGATTAAAGGCTCTTTTCCTATGTCAACAGTTTAGTTTTCGAGGGTAATAGCTACGTATGTTGAAAAAATGAAGATATTAGACTATTTTATGATTGCAAATGGTAAAGAATGTGATTAAAGGCTCTTTTCCTAAGTCAAAAGTTTTAGTTTTCGAGGGTAATAGCTACGTATGTTGAAAAAATGAAGATATTAGACTATTTTATGAATTCAAATGGTAAAGAATGTGATTAAAGGCTCTTTTCCTATTTCAAAAGTTTTCGTTTTCGAGGGTAATAGCTACGTATGTTGGAAAAATGAAGATATTAGACTATTTTATGATTGCACATGGTAAAGAATGTGATTAAAGGCTTTTTTCCTATGTCAAAAGTTTTAGTTTTCGAGGGTAATAGCTACGTATGTTGGAAAAATGAATAGACTATTTTATGATTGCAAATGGTAAAGAATGTGATTAAAGGCTCTTTTCCTATGTCAAAAGTTTTCGTTTTCGAGGGTAATAGCTACGTATGTTGAAAGAATGAAGATATTAGACTATTTTATGATTGCAAATGGTAAAGAATGTGATTAAAGGCTCTTTTCTTATTTCAAAAGTTTTAATTTTCGAGGGTAACAGCTACGTATGTTGAAAACATGAAGATATTAGACTATTTTATGATTGCAAATGGTAAAGAATGTGATTAAAGGCTCTTTTCCTATGTCAAAAGTTTTAGTTTTCGAGGGTAATAGCTACGTATGTTGAAAAAAATGAAGATATTAGACTATTTTATAATTGCAAATGGTAAAGAATGTGATTAAAGGCTCTTTTCCTATGTCAAAAGTTTTAGTTTTCGAGGGTAATAGCTACGTATGTTGGAAAAATGAAGATATTAGACTATTTTATGATTGCACATGGTAAAGAATGTGCTTAAAGGCTCTTTTCCTATGGCAAAATTTTTAGTTTTCGAGGGTAATAGCTACGTATGTTGGAAAAATGAAGATATTAGACTATTTTATGATTGCACATGGTAAAGAATGTGATTAAAGGCTCTTTTCCTATGTCAAAAGTTTTTGTTTTCGAGGGTAATAGCTACGTATGTTGAAAAAATGAAGATATTAGACTATTTTATGATTGCACATGGTAAAGAATGTGATTAAAGGCTCTTTTCCTATTTCAAAAGTTTAAGTTTTCGAGGGTAATAGCTACGTATGTTGGAAAAATGAAGATATTAGACTATTTTATGATTGCACATGGTAAAGAAAGTGCTTAAAGGCTCTTTTCCTATTTCAAAAGTTTAAGTTTTCGAGGGTAATAGCTACGTATGTTGAAAAAATGAAGATATTAGACTATTTTATGATTGCAAATGGTAAAGAATGTGATTAAAGGCTCTTTTCCTATGTCAAAAGTTTTAGTTTTCGAGGGTAATAGCTACGTATGTTGAAAAAATGAAGATATTAGACTATTTTATGATTGCAAATGATAAAGAATGTGATTAAAGGCTCTTTTCCTATTTCAAAAGTTTTCGTTTTCGAGGGTAATAGCTAAGTATGTTGAAAAAATGAAGATATTAGACTATTTTATGATTGCACATGGTAAAGAAAGTGCTTAAAGGCTCTTTTCCTATTTCAAAAGTTTTAGTTTTCGAGGGTAATAGCTAGGTATGTTGAAAAAATGAAGATATTAGACTATTTTATGATTGCAAATGGTAAAGAATGTGATTAAAGGCTCTTTTCCTATGTCAAAAGTTTTAGTTTTCGAGGGTAATAGCTACTTATGTTGGAAAAATGAAGATATTAGACTATTTTATGATTGCACATGGTAAAGAAAGTGCTTGAAGGCTCTTTTCCTATTTCAAAAGTTTTAGTTTTCGAGGGTAATAGCTACGTATGTTGAAAAAATGAAGATATTAGACTATTTTATGATTGCAAATGGTAAAGAATGTGACTAAAGGCTCTTTTCCTATTTCAAAAGTTTTCGTTTTCGAGGGTAACAGCTACGTATGTTGGAAAAATGAAGATATTAGACTATTTTATGATTGCAAATGGTAAAGAATGTGATTAAAGGCTCTTTTCCTATGTCAAAAGTTTTAGTTTTTGAGGGTAATAGCTATATATGTTGAAAAAATAAAGATATTAGACTATTTTATCATTGCACATGGTAAAGAATGTGATTGAAGGCTCTTTTCCTATTTCAAAAGTTTTAGTCTTCGAGGGTAATAGCTACGTATGTTGAAAAAATGAAGATATTAGACTATTTTATGATTGGAAATGGTAAAGAATGTGATTAAAGGCTCTTTTCCTATGTCAAACGTTTTAGTTTTCGAGGGTAATAGCTACGTATGTTGAAAAAATGAAGATATTAGACTATTTTATGATTGCAAATGGTAGACAATGTGATTAAAGGCTCTTTTCCTATGTCAAAAGTTTTAGTTTTCGAGGGTAATAGCTAAGTATGTTGAAAAAATGAAGATATTAGACTATTTTATGATTGCAAATGGTAAAGAATGTGATTAAAGGCTCTTTTCCTATTTCAAAAGTTTTAGTTTTCGAGGGTAATAGCTTTGTCAGTGGAAAAAATGAAGATATTAGACATTTTTATGATTGCACATGGTAAAGAATGTGATTAAAGGCTCTTTTTCTATTTCAAAAGTTTCAGTTTTCGAGGGTAATAGCTACGTATGTCGAAAAAATGAAGATATTAGACTATTTTATGATTGCAATAGTAAAGAATGTGATTAAAGGCTCTTTTCCTATTTCAAAAGTTTTAGTTTTCGAGGGTAATAGCTATGTATGTTGAAAAAATGAAGATATTAGACTATTTTATTATTGCAAATGGTAAATAATGTGATTAAAGGCTCTTTTCCTATTTCAAAAGTTTTAGTTTTCGAAGGTAATAGCTACGTATGTGGAAAAAATGAAGATATTAGACTATTTTATGATTGCAAATGGTAAAGAATGTGATTAAAGGCTCTTTTGCTATTTCAAAAGTTTTAGTTTTCAAGGGTAATAGCTATGTCTGTGGAAAAAATTAAGATATTAGACTAGTTTATGATTGCAAATGGTAAAGAATGTGATTAAAGGCTCTTTCACTATGTCAAAAGTTTTAGTTTTTGAGGGTAATAGACTAAGTATGTTGAAAAAATGAAGATATTAGACTATTTTATGATTGCAATTGGTAAAGAATG
>NW_027065033.1:0-23497 GCF_032884065.1 Artemia franciscana
TCTTTTCCTATTTCAAAAGTTTTAGTTTTCGAGGGTAATAGCTACGTAAGTTGAAAAAATGAAGATATTGGACGATTTTATGATTGCAAATGGTAAAGAATGTGATTAAAGGCTCTTTTCCTGTTTCAAAAGTTTTAATTTTCGAGGGAAATAGCTATGTCTGTTGAAAAAATGAAGATATTAGACTATTTTATGATTGCAAATGGTAAAGAATGTGATTAAAGGCTCTTTTCCTATGTCAAAAGTTTTAGTTTTCGAGGGTAATAGCTACGTATGTTGAAAAAATGAAGATATTAGACTATTTTATGATTGCACATGGTAAAGAATGTGATTAAAGGCTCTTTTCCTATGTCAAAAGTTTTAGTTTTCGAGGGTAATAGCTACGTATGTTAAAAAAATGAAGATATTAGACTATTTTATGATTGCAAATGGTAAAGAATGTGATTAAAGGCTCTTTTCCTATTTCAAAAGTTTTAGTTTTCGAGGTTCATAGCTACGTATGTTGAAAAAATGAAGATATTAGACTATTTTATTTATTGCAAATGGTAAAGAATGTGATTAAAGGCTCTTTTCCTATTTCAAAAGTTTTAGTTTTCGAGGGTAATAGCTACGTATGTTGAAAAAATGAAGATATTAGACAATTTTATGATTGCAAATGGTAAAGAATGTGATTAAAGGCTCTTTTCCTATGTCAAAAGTTTTAGTTTTCGAGGGTAATAGCTACGTATGTTGAAAAAATGAAGATATTAGACTATTTTATGATTGCAAATGGTAAAGAATGTGATTAAAGGCTCTTTTCCTATTTCAAAAGTTTTAGTTTTCGAAGGTAATAGCTACGTATGTTGAAAAAATGAAGATATTAGACTATTTTATGATTGCACATGGTAAAGAATGTGATTAAAGGCTCTTTTCCTATTTCAAAAGTTTTAGTTTTCGGGGGTAAGAGCTTTGTCTGTGGAAAAAATGAAGATATCAGACAATTTTATGATTGCACATGGTAAAGAATGTGATTAAAGGCTCTTTTCCTATTTCTAAAGTTTTAGTTTTCGAGGGTAATAGCTACGTATGTTGAAAAAATGAAGATATTAGACTATTTTTTGATTGCACATGGTAAAGAATGTGATTAAAGGCTCTTTTCCTATTTCAAAAGTTTTAGTTTTCGAGGGTAATAGCTACGTATGTTGAAAAAATGAAGATATTAGACTATTTTATTGATTGCACATGGTAAAGAATGTGATTAAAGGCTCTTTTCCTATTTCAAAAGTTTTAGTTTTCGAGGGTAATAGCTACGTATGTTGAAAAAATGAAGATATTAGACTATTTGATGATTGCAAATGGTAAATAATGTGATTAAAGGCTCTTTTCCTATTTCAAAAGTTTTAGTTTTCGAGGGTAATAGCTAGGTCTGTAGAAAAAATGAAGATATTAGACTATTTTATGATTGCACATGGTAAAGAATTTGATTAAAGGCTCTTTTCCTATTTCAAAAGTTTTAGTTTTCGAGGGTAATAGCTACGTAAGTTGAAAAAATGAAGATATTGGACGATTTTATGATTGCAAATGGTAAAGAATGTGATTAAAGGCTCTTTTCCTATTTCAAAAGTTTTAATTTTCGAGGGGAATAGCTATGTCTGTTGAAAAAATGAAGATATTAGACTATTTTATGATTGCAAATGGTAAAGAATGTGATTAAAGGCTCTTTTCCTATGTCAAAAGTTTTAGTTTTCGAGGGTAATAGCTACGTATGTTGAAAAAATGAAGATATTAGACTATTTTATGATTGCACATGGTAAAGAATGTGATTAAAGGCTCTTTTCCTATGTCAAAAGTTTTAGTTTTCGAGGGTAATAGCTACGTATGTTAAAAAAATGAAGATATTAGACTATTTTATGATTGCAAATGGTAAAGAATGTGATTAAAGGCTCTTTTCCTATTTCAAAAGTTTTAGTTTTCGAGGGTAATAGCTACGTATGTTGAAAAAATGAAGATATTAGACTATTTTATGATTGCAAATGGTAAAGAATGTGATTAAAGGCTCTTTTCCTATTTCAAAAGTTTTAGTTTTCGAGGGTAATAGCTACGTATGTTGAAAAAATGAAGATATTAGACTATTTTATGATTGCAAATGGTAAAGAATGTGATTAAAGGCTCTTTTCCTATTTCAAAAGTTTTAGTTTTCGAGGGTAATAGCTACGTATGTTGAAAAAATGAAGATATTAGACTATTTTATGATTGCAAATGGTAAAGAATGTGATTAAAGGCTCTTTTCCTATTTCAAAAGTTTTAGTTTTCGAAGGTAATAGCTACGTATGTTGAAAAAATGAAGATATTAGACTATTTTATGATTGCACATGGTAAAGAATGTGATTAAAGGCTCTTTTCCTATTTCAAAAGTTTTAGTTTTCGGGGGTAATAGCTACGTATGTTGAAAAAATGAAGATATTAGACTATTTTATGATTGCACATGGTAAAGAATGTGATTAAAGGCTCTTTTCCTATTTCAAAAGTTTTAGTTTTCGAGGGTAATAGCTACGTATGTTGAAAAAATGAAGATATTAGACTATTTTATGATTGCACATGGTAAAGAATGTGATTAAAGGCTCTTTTCCTATTTCAAAAGTTTTAGTTTTCGAGGGTAATAGCTACGTATGTTGAAAAAATGAAGATATTAGACTATTTTATGATTGCACATGGTAAAGAATGTGATTAAAGGCTCTTTTCCTATTTCAAAAAGTTTTAGTTTTCGAGGGTAATAGCTACGTATGTTGAAAAAATGAAGATATTAGACTATTTTATGATTGCACATGGTAAAGAATGTGATTAAAGGCTCTTTTCCTATTTCAAAAGTTTTAGTTTTCGAGGGTAATAGCTACGGTTGTAGAAAAAATGAAGATATTAGACTATTTTATGATTGCAAATGGTAAAGAATGTGATTAAAGGCTCTTTTCCTATTTCAAAAGTTTTAGTTTTCGAGGGTAATAGCTATGTCTGTTGAAAAAATGAAGATATTAGACTATTTTATGATTGCAAATGGTAAAGAATGTGATTAAAGGCTCTTTTCCTATTTCAAAAGTTTTAGTTTTCGAGGGTAATAGCTACGTATGTTGAAAAAATGAAGATATTAGACTATTTTATGATTGCAAATGGTAAAGAATGTGATTAAAGGCTCTTTTCCTATGTCAAAAGTTTTAGTTTTCGAGGGTAATAGCTACGTATGTTGAAAAAATGAAGATATTAGACTATTTTATGATTGCACATGGTAAAGAATGTGATTAAAGGCTCTTTTCCTATGTCAAAAGTTTTAATTTTCGAGGGTAATAGCTACGTATGTTGAAAAAATGAAGATATTAGACTATTTTATGATTGCACATGGTAAAGAATGTGATTAAAGGCTCTTTTCCTATGTCAAAAGTTTTAGTTTTCGAGGGTAATAGCTACGTATGTTGAAAAAATGAAGATATTAGACTATTTTATGATTGCAAATGGTAAAGAATGTGATTAAAGGCTCTTTTCCTATTTCAAAAGTTTTAGTTTTCGAGGGTAATAGCTACGTATGTTGAAAAAATGAAGATATTAGACTATTTTATGATTGCAAATGGTAAAGAATGTGATTAAAGGCTCTTTTCCTATTTCAAAAGTTTTAGTTTTCGAGGGTAATAGCTACGTATGTTGAAAAAATGAAGATATTAGACTATTTTATGATTGCAAATGGTAAAGAATGTGATTAAAGGCTCTTTTCCTATTTCAAAAGTTTTAGTATTTTCGAGGGTAATAGCTACGTATGTTGAAAAAATGAAGATATTAGACTATTTTATGATTGCAAATGGTAAAGAATGTGATTAAAGGCTCTTTTCCTATTTCAAAAGTTTTAGTTTTCGAGGGTAATAGCTACGTATGTGAAAAAATGAAGATATTAGACTATTTTATGATTGCAATGGTAAAGAATGTGATTAAAGGCTCTTTTCCTATGTCAAAAGTTTTAGTTTTCGAGGGTAATAGCTACGTATGTTGAAAAAATGAAGATATTAGACTATTTTATGATTGCACATGGTAAAGAATGTGATTAAAGGCTCTTTTCCTATTTCAAAAGTTTTAGTTTTCGAGGGTAATAGCTACGTATGTTGAAAAAATGAAGATATTAGACTATTTTATGATTGCACATGGTAAAGAATGTGATTAAAGGCTCTTTTCCTATTTCAAAAGTTTTAGTTTTCGAGGGTAATAGTTACGTATGTTGAAAAAATGAAGATATTAGACTATTTTATTGATTGCACATGGTAAAGAGTGTGATTAAAGGCTCTTTTCCTATTTCAAAAGTTTTAGTTTTTGAGGGTAATAGCTACGTATGTTGAAAAAATGAAGATATTAGACTATTTTATGATTGCAAATGGTAAATAATGTGATTAAAGGCTATTTTCCTATTTCAAAAGTTTTAGTTTTCGAGGGTAATAGCTAGGTCTGTATAAAAAATGAAGATATTAGACTATTTTATGATTGCACATGGTAAAGAATGTGATTAAAGGCTCTTTTCCTATTTCAAAAGTTTTAGTTTTCGAGGGTAATAGCTTCGTATGTTGAAAAAATGAAGATATTAGACTATTTTATGATTGCAAATGGTAAAGAATGTGATTAAAGGCTCTTTTCCTATTTCAAAAGTTTTAGTTTTCGAGGGAAATAGCTATGTCTATTGAAAAAATGAAGATTTTAGACTATTTTATGATTGCACATGGTAAAGAATGTGATTAAAGGCTCTTTTCCTATTTCAAAAGTTTTAGTTTTCGAGGGTAATAGCTATGTCTGTAGAAAAAATGAAGATATTAGACTATTCTTATGTCAAAAGTTTTAGTTTTCGAGGGTAATAGCTACGTATGTTGAAAAAATGAAGATATTAGACAATTTTATGATTGCATATGGTAAAGAGTGTGATTAAAGGCTCTTTTCCTATTTCAAAAGTTTTAGTTTCCGAGGTTAATAGCTACGTATGTTGAAAAAATGAAGATATTAGACTATTTTATGATTGCACATGGTAAAGAATGTGATTAAAGGCTCTTTTCCTATTTCAAAAGTTTTAGTTTTCGAGGGTAATAGCTAAGTATGTTGAAAAAATGAAGATATTAGACTATTTTATGATTGCACATGGTAAAGAATATGATTAAAGGCTCTTTTCCTATTTCAAAAGTTTTAGTTTTCGAGGGTAATAGCTACGTATGTTGAAAAAATGAAGATATTAGACTATTTTATGATTGCAAATGGTAAAGAATGTGATTAAAGGCTCTTTTCCTATGTCAAAAGTTTTAGTTTTCGAGGGTAATAGCTACGTATGTTGAAAAAATGAAGATATTAGACTATTTTATGATTGCAAATGGTAAAGAATGTGATTAAAGGCTCTTTTCCTATTTCAAAAGTTTTAGTTTTCGAGGGTAATAGCTACGTATGTTGAAAAATGAAGATATTAGACTATTTTATGATTGCAAATGGTAAAGAATGTGATTAAAGGCTCTTTTCCTATGTCAAAAGTTTTAGTTTTCGAGTGTAATAGCTACGTATGTTGAAAAAATGAAGATATTAGACTATTTTATGATTACAAATGGTAAAGAATGTGATTAAAGGCTCTTTTCCTATTTCAAAAGTTTTAGTTTTCGAGGGTAATAGCTACGTATGTTGAAAAAATGAAGATATTAGACTATTTTATGATTGCAAATGGTAAAGAATGTGATTAAAGGCTCTTTTCCTATTTCAAAAGTTTTAGTTTTCGAGGGTAATAGCTACGTATGTTGAAAAAATGAAGATATTAGACTATTTTATGATTGCAAATGGTAAAGAATGTGATTAAAGGCTCTTTTCTATGTCAAAAGTTTTAGTTTTCGAGGGTAATAGCTACGTATGTTGAAAAAATGAAGATATTAGACTATTTTATGATTGCACATGGTAAAGAATGTGATTAAAGGCTCTTTTCCTATTTCAAAAGTTTTAGTTTTCGAGGGTAATAGCTACGTATGTTGAAAAAATGAAGATATTAGACTATTTTATGATTGCAAATGGTAAAGAATGTGATTAAAGGCTCTTTTCCTATGTCAAAAGTTTTAGTTTTCGAGGGTAATAGCTACGTATGTTGAAAAAATGAAGATATTAGACTATTTTATGATTGCACATGGTAAAGAATGTGATTAAAGGCTCTTTTCCTATTTCAAAAGTTTTAGTTTTCGAGGGTAATAGCTACGTATGTTGAAAAAATGAAGATATTAGACTATTTTATGATTGCAAATGGTAAAGAATGTGATTAAAGGCTCTTTTCCTATTTCAAAAGTTTTAGTTTTCGAGGGAAATAGCTATGTCTGTTGAAAAAATGAAGATTTTAGACTATTTTATGATTGCACATGGTAAAGAATGTGATTAAAGGCTCTTTTCCTATTTCAAAAGTTTTAGTTTTCGAAGGGTAATAGCTATGTCTGTAGAAAAAATGAAGATATTAGACTATTTTATGATTGCTGGTAAAGAATGTGATTAAAGGCTCTTTTCCTAAAAAGTTTTAGTTTTCGAGGGTAATAGCTACGTCTGTTGAAAAAATGAAGATATTAGACTATTTTATGATTGCAAATGGTAAAGAATGTGATTAAAGGCTCTTTTCCTATTTCAAAAGTTTTAGTTTTCGAGGGTAATGTTGAAAAAATGAAGATATTAGACTATTTTATGATTGCAAATGGTAAAGAATGTGATTAAAGGCTCTTTTCCTATGTCAAAAGTTTTAGTTTTCGAGGTAATAGCTACGTATGTTGAAAAAATGAAGATATTAGACTATTTTATGATTACAAATGGTAAAGAATGTGATTAAAGGCTCTTTTCCTATTTCGAAAGTTTTAGTTTTCGTGGGTAATAGCTACGTATGTAGAAAAAATGAAGATATTAGACTATTTTATGTCAAAACTTTTCCTATGTCAAAAGTTTTAGTTTTCGAGGGTAATAGCTACGTATGTTGAAAAAATGAAGATATTAGACTATTTTATGATACAAATGGTAAAGAATGTGATTAAAGGCTCTTTTCCTATTTCAAAAGTTTTAGTTTTCGGAGGTAATAGCTACGTATGTTGAAAAAATGAAGATATTAGACTATTTTATGATCAAATGGTAATGAATGTGATTAAAGGCTCTTTTCCTATGTCAAAAGTTTTAGTTTTCGAGTGGTAATAGCTACGTATGTTGAAAAAATGAAGATATTAGACTATTTTATGATACAAATGGTAAAGAATATGATTAAAGGCTCTTTTCCTATTTCAAAAGTTTTAGTTTTCGAGGGTAATAGCTACGTATGTTGAAAAAATGAAGATATTAGACTATTTTATGATTGCAAATGGTAAAGAATGTGATTAAAGGCTCTTTTCCTATTTCAAAAGTTTTAGTTTTCGAGGGTAATAGCTACGTATGTTGAAAAAATGAAGATATTAGACTATTTTATGATTGCAAATGGTAAAGAATGTGATTAAAGGCTCTTTTCTATGTCAAAAGTTTTAGTTTTCGAGGGTAATAGCTACGTATGTTGAAAAATGAAGATATTAGACTATTTTATGATTGCACAATGGTAAAGAATGTGATTAAAGGCTCTTTTCCTATTTCAAAAGTTTTAGTTTTCGAGGGTAATAGCTACGTATGTTGAAAAAATGAAGATATTAGACTATTTTATGATTGCAAATGGTAAAGAATGTGATTAAAGGCTCTTTTCCTATGTCAAAAGTTTTAGTTTTCGAGGGAAATAGCTATGTCTGTTGAAAAAATGAAGATTTTAGACTATTTTATGATTGCACATGGTAAAGAATGTGATTAAAGGCTCTTTTCCTATTTCAAAAGTTTTAGTTTTCGAGGCTTATAGCTACGTATGTTAAAAAAATGAAGATATTAGACTATTTTATGATTGCAAATGGTAAAGAATGTGATTAAAGGCTCTTTTCCTATTTCAAAAGTTTTAGTTTTCGATGGTAATAGCTACGTATGTTGAAAAAATGAAGATATTAGACTATTTTATGATTGCAAATGGTAAAGAATGTGATTAATGGCTCTTTTCCTATTTCAAAAGTTTTAGTTTTCGAGGGTTATAGCTACGTATTTTAAAAAAATGAGGATATTAGACTATTTTATGATTGCAAATGGTAAAGAATGTGATTAAAGTCTCTTTTCTTATGTCAAAAGTTTTAGTTTTCGAGGGTAATGGCTTTGTCTGTGGAAAAAATGAAGATATTAGACTATTTTATGATTGCACATGGTAAAGAATGTGATTAAAGGCTCTTTTCCTATTTCAAAAGTTTTAGTTTTCGGGGTAATAGCTATGTATGTTGAAAAAATGAAGATATTAGACTATTTTATGATTACAAATGGTAAAGAATGTGATTAAAGTCTCTTTTCTTATGTCAAAAGTTTTAGTTTTCGAGGGTAATAGCTTTGTCTGTGGAAAAAATGAAGATATAAGACTATTTTATGATTGCAAATGGTAAAGAATGTGATTAAAGGCTCTTTTCCTATGTCAAAAGTTTTAGTTTTCGAGGGTAATAGCTACGTATGTTGAAAAAATGAAGATATTAGACAATTTTATGATTGCAAATGGTAAAGAATGTGATTAAAGGCTCTTTTCCTATGTCAAAAGTTTAGTTTTCGAGGGTAATAGCTACGTATGTTGAAAAAATGAAGATATTAGACTATTTTATGATTGCACATGGTAAAGAATGTGATTAAAGGCTCTTTTCCTATTTCAAAAGTTCTAGTTTTCGAGGGTAATAGCTACGTTTGTTTAAAAAATGAAGATATTAGACTATTTTATGATTGCAATTGGTATAGAATGTGATTAAAGGCTCTTTTCCTATTTCAAAAGTTTTAGTTTTCGGGGGTAAGAGCTACGTATGTTGAAAAAATGAAGCTATTAGACTATTTTATGATTGCAAATGGTAAAGAATGTGATTAAAGGCTCTTTTCCTTTGTCAAAAGTTTTAGTTTTCGAGGGTAAGAGCTACGTATGTTGAAAAAATGAAGATATTAGACTATTTTATGATTGCACATGGTAAAGAATGTGATTAAAGGCTCTTTTCCTATTTCAAAATTTTAATTTTCGAGGGTAATAGCTACGTATGTTGAAAAAATGAAGATATTAGACTATTTTATGATTGCAAATGGTAAAGAATGTGATTAAAGGCTCTTTTCCTATGTCAAAAGTTTTAGTTTTCGAGGGTAATAGCTATGTCTGTGGAAAAAATGAAGATATTAGACTATTTTATGATTGCAAATGGTAAAGAATGTGATTAAAGGCTCTTTTCCTATTTCAAAAGTTTTAGTTTTCGAGGGTAATAGCTACGTATGTTGCAAAAATGAAGGTATTAGACTATTTTATGATTGCAAATGGTAAAGAATGCGATTAAAGGCTCTTTTCCTATTTCAAAAGTTTTAGTTTTCGAGGGTAATAGCTATGTCTGTGGAAAAAATGAAGATATTAGACTCTTTTATGATTGCAAATGGTAAAGAATGTGATTAAAGGCTCTTTTCCTATGTCAAAAGTTTTAGTTTTCGAGGGTAATAGTTATATCTATGGAAAAAATGAAGATATTAGACTATTTTATGATTGCACATGGTAAAGAATGTGATTAAAGGCTCTTTTCCTATTTCAAAAGTTTTAGTTTTCGAGGGTAATAGCTATGTCAAACAGTTCGTGGTAACGAACTGTAGTAAGGAGCGATCCGGCTCAATAGTAACCAAAACTCTAAAAAATTGAATTTTGATATAAATAGCTACATCAAAAGAATCGCATTTTAATGCTGATTTTAAATATATAAGTTTCATCAAGTTTAGTCTTAGCCATCAAAAGTTACGAGCCTGAGAAAATTTGCCTTATTTAGGAAAATAGGGGGAAACACCCCCTAAAAGTCGTAGGATCTTAACGAAAATGACACCATCAGATTCAGCGTATCAGAGAACCCTACTGTAGAAGTTTCAAGCTCCTATCTACAAAAATGTGGAATTTTGCATTTTTTGCCAGAAGACAAATCACGGGTGCGTGTTTATTTGTTTTTTTTTTGTTTTTTTGTTTTTTGTTTTTTTTCCCAGGGGTCATCGTATCGACCAAGTGGTCCTAGAATGTCGCAAGAGGGCTCATTCTTAACGAAAATGAAAAGTTCTAGTGCCCTTTTTAAGTGACCAAAAAAATTGGAGGGCATCGAGGCCCCCTCCCACGCTCATTTTTTTCCCAAAGTCAACGGATCAAAATTTTGAGATAGCCATTTTGTTTGGCATAGTCGAAAATCTTAATAACTATGTTTTTGGGGATGACTTACTCCCCCACAGTCCCTGGGGGAGGGGTTGCAAGTTACAAACTTCAACCAGTGTTTACATATAATAATGGTTATTGGGAAGTGTACAGACGTTTTCAGGGGGATTTTTTTGGTTTTGGGGGTAGGTTTGAGGGAGGGGGCTATGTGGGAGGATCTTTCCTTGGAGAAATATGCCATGGTTGAAAAAAATTCAATGAAAAGGGCGCAGGATTTTCTAGCATTACTATAAAAAAAACAATGAAAAAATAAACATGAAAACGTTTTTTCAAATGAAAGTAAGGAATAGCATTGAAATTTAAAACAAAAAGAGATTATTACGCATATGAAGGGCTCTAAAAATACTTTTGCATAAAGAGCGAGGTATTTAGGAGGAGATAAATACCTCGCTCTTTATGCTAAAATATTTTTAGTGATTTCAACTATTTATTCAACGGCCTATTTGATTCAGGGGTCATTCTTAAAGAATTGGAACAAAACTTACGATTTAGTGTAAAGAGCGAGGTATTAACGAGGGTACAAACCCCCTCGTACACATAATAAAAATATAAGAATATAAAAGTTTGTTACGTAAGTTAATTCTTAAGTTACGTATATTTTTACTAATAAAAACGTTCATTGAATATTAAAAGTTATAGTAGCCTTTTTAAGTAACCGAAAAATTGGAGGGCAGCTAGGCCTCCTTCCCCACCCCTTATTTCTCAAAATCGTCTGATCAAAACTAAGAGAAAGCCATTTAGCCAAAAAAAAATTAATATACTAATTTCATTTCAATAATTTATGTGCGGAGAGCCAAAATCAAACATGCATTAATTCAAAAACGTTCAGAAATTAAATAAAAAAAACTAGTTTTTTAACTGAAAGTAAGGAGCGACATTAAAACTTAAAACGAACAGAAATTACTCCGTATATGAAATGGGTTGTCCCCTCCGCAGTCCCACGCTCTTTACGCTAAAGTTTTAGTTGTTTTAAAAAGTAGAATTGTGGCAAAGAGTCAAACTTTAGCGTAAAGAGCGAGGGATTGCGGAGGGGACAACCCATTTCATATACGGAGTAATTTCTGTTCGTTTTAAGTTTTAATGTCGCTCCTTACTTTCAGTTAAAAACTAGTTTTTTTTTTTAATCGGGGGTAAGAGCTACGTATGTTGAAAAAATGAAGATATTAGACTATTTTATGATTGCAAATGGTAAAGAATGTGATTAAAGGCTCTTTTCCTATGACAAAAGTTTTAGTTTTCGAGGGTAATAGCTATGTCTGTGGAAAAAATGAAGATATTAGACTATTTTATGATTGCAAATGGTAAAGAATGTGATTAAAGGCTCTTTTCCTATTTCAAAAGTTTTAGTTTTCGAGGGTAATAGCTACGTATGTTGAAAAAATGAAGATATTAGACTATTTTATGATTGCAAATGGTAAAGAATGTGATTAAAGGCTCTTTTCCTATGTCAAAAGTTTTAGTTTTCGAGGGTAATAGCTACGTATGTTGAAAAAATGAAGATATTAGACTATTTTATGATTGCAAATGGTAAAGAATGTGATTAAAGGCTCTTTTCCTATTTCAAAAGTTTTAGTTTTCGAGGGTAATAGCTACGTATGTTGAAAAAAATGAAGATATTAGACTATTTTATGATTGCAAATGGTAAAGAATGTGATTAAAGGCTCTTTTCCTATGTCAAAAGTTTTAGTTTTCGAGGGTAATAGCTACGTATGTTGAAAAAATGAAGATATTAGACTATTTTATGATTGCAAATGGTAAAGAATGTGATTAAAGGCTCTTTTCCTATTCAAAAGTTTTAGTTTTCGAGGGTAATAGCTACTTATGTCGAAAAAATGAAGATATTAGACTATTTTATGATTGCAAATGGTAAAGAATGTGATTAAAGGCTCTTTTCCTATGTCAAAAGTTTTAGTTTTCGAGGGTAATAGCTACGTATGTGGAAAAAATGAAGATATTAGACTATTTTATGATTGCAAATGGTAAAGAATGTGATTAAAGGCTCTTTTCCTATGTCAAAAGTTTTAGTTTTCGAGGGTAATAGCTACGTATGTTGAAAAAATGAAGATATTAGACTATTTTATGATTGCAAATGGTAAAGAATGTGATTAAAGGCTCTTTTCCTATGTCAAAAGTTTTAGTTTTCGAGGGTAATAGCTACGTATGTTGAAAAAATGAAGATATTAGACTATTTTATGATTGCAAATGGTAAAGAATGTGATTAAAGGCTCTTTTCCTATTTCAAAAGTTTTAGTTTTCGAGGGTAATAGCTACGTATGTTGAAAAAATGAAGATATTAGACTATTTTATGATTGCAAATGGTAAAGAATGTGATTAAAGGCTCTTTTCCTATTTCAAAAGTTTTAGTTTTCGAGGGTAATAGCTACGTATGTTGAAAAAATGAAGATATTAGACTATTTTATGATTGCAAATGGTAAAGAATGTGATTAAAGGCTCTTTTCCTATTCAAAAGTTTTAGTTTTCGAGGGTAATAGCTACGTATGTGAAAAAATGAAGATATTAGACTATTTTATGATTGCAAATGGTAAAGAATGTGATTAAAGGCTCTTTTCCTATGTCAAAAGTTTTAGTTTTCGAGGGTAATAGCTATGTATGTGGAAAAAATGAAGATATTAGACTATTTTATGATTGCAAATGGTAAAGAATGTGATTAAAGGCTCTTTTCCTATTTCAAAAGTTTTAGTTTTCGAGGGTAAGAGCTACGTATGTTGAAAAAATGAAGATATTAGACTATTTTATGATTGCAAATGGTAAAGAATGTGATTAAAGGCTCTTTTCCTATTTCAAAAGTTTTAGTTTTCGAGGGTAATAGCTACGTATGTTGAAAAAATGAAGATATTAGACTATTTTATGATTGCAAATGGTAAAGAATGTGATTAAAGGCTCTTTTCCTATGTCAAAAGTTTTAGTTTTCGAGGGTAATAGCTACGTATGTTGAAAAAATGAAGATATTAGACTATTTTATGATTGCAAATGGTAAAGAATGTGATTAAAGGCTCTTTTCCTATGTCAAAAGTTTTAGTTTTCGAGGGTAATAGCTACGTATGTTGTGAAAAAATGAAGATATTAGACTATTTTATGATTGCAAATGGTAAAGAATGTGATTAAAGGCTCTTTTCCTATGTCAAAAGTTTTAGTTTTCGAGGGTAATAGCTACGTATGTTGAAAAAATGAAGATATTAGACTATTTTATGATTGCAATGGTAAAGAATGTGATTAAAGGCTCTTTTCCTATGTCAAAAGTTTTAGTTTTCGAGGGTAATAGCTACGTATGTTGGAAAAAATGAAGATATTAGACTATTTTATGATTGCAAATGGTAAAGAATGTGATTAAAGGCTCTTTTCCTATTTCAAAAGTTTTAGTTTTCGGGGGTAAGAGCTACGTATGTTGAAAAAATGAAGATATTAGACTATTTTATGATTGCAAATGGTAAAGAATGTGATTAAAGGCTCTTTTCCTATGTCAAAATTTAGTTTTCGAGGGTAATAGCTACTATGTCGAAAAAATGAAGATAGACTATTTTATGATTGCAAATGGTAAAGAATGTGATTAAAGGCTCTTTTCCTATGTCAAAAGTTTTAGTTTTCGAGGGTAATAGCTACGTATGTTGAAAAAATGAAGATATTAGACTATTTTATGATTGCAAATGGTAAAGAATGTGATTAAAGGCTCTTTTCCTATTTCAAAAGTTTTAGTTTTCGAGGGTAATAGCTACGTATGTTGAAAAAATGAAGATATTAGACTATTTTATGATTGCAAATGGTAAAGAATGTGATTAAAGGCTCTTTTCCTATGTCAAAAGTTTTAGTTTTCGAGGGTAATAGCTACGTATCTGTGAAAAAATGAAGATATTAGACTATTTTATGATTGCAAATGGTAAAGAATGTGATTAAAGGCTCTTTTCCTATTTCAAAAGTTTTAGTTTTCGAGGGTAATAGCTACGTATGTTGAAAAAATGAAGATATTAGACTATTTTATGATTGCAAATGGTAAAGAATGTGATTAAAGGCTCTTTTCCTATTTCAAAAGTTTTAGTTTTCGAGGTAATAGCTATGTATGTTGAAAAAATGAAGATATTAGACTATTTTATGATTGCAAATGGTAAAGAATGTGATTAAAGGCTCTTTTCCTATTTCAAAAGTTTTAGTTTTCGAGGGTAATAGCTACGTATGTTGAAAAAATGAAGATATTAGACTATTTTATGATTGCAAATGGTAAAGAATGTGATTAAAGGCTCTTTTCCTATGTCAAAAGTTTTAGTTTTCGAGGGTAATAGCTATGTCTGTGGAAAAAATGAAGATATTAGACTATTTTATGATTGCAAATGGTAAAGAATGTGATTAAAGGCTCTTTTCCTATTTCAAAAGTTTTAGTTTTCGAGGGTAATAGCTACGTATGTTGAAAAAATGAAGATATTAGACTATTTTATGATTGCAAATGGTAAAGAATGTGATTAAAGGCTCTTTTCCTATGTCAAAAGTTTTAGTTTTCGAGGGTAATAGCTACGTATGTTGAAAAAATGAAGATATTAGACTATTTTATGATTGCAAATGGTAAAGAATGTGATTAAAGGCTCTTTTCCTATTTCAAAAGTTTTAGTTTTCGAGGGTAATAGCTACGTATGTTGAAAAAATGAAGATATTAGACTATTTTATGATTGCAAATGGTAAAGAATGTGATTAAAGGCTCTTTTCCTATTCAAAAGTTTTAGTTTTCGAGGGTAATAGCTACGTATGTTGAAAAAATGAAGATATTAGACTATTTTATGATTGCAAATGGTAAAGAATGTGATTAAAGGCTCTTTTCCTATTTCAAAAGTTTTAGTTTTCGAGGGTAATAGCTACGTATGTTGAAAAAATGAAGATATTAGACTATTTTATGATTGCAAATGGTAAAGAATGTGATTAAAGGCTCTTTTCCTATGTCAAAAGTTTTAGTTTTCGAGGGTAATAGCTACGTATGTTGAAAAAATGAAGATATTAGACTATTTTATGATTGCAAATGGTAAAGAATGTGATTAAAGGCTCTTTTCCTATTTCAAAAGTTTTAGTTTTCGAGGGTAATAGCTACGTATGTTGAAAAAATGAAGATATTAGACTATTTTATGATTGCAAATGGTAAAGAATGTGATTAAAGGCTCTTTTCCTATTTCAAAAGTTTTAGTTTTCGAGGGTAATAGCTACGTATGTTGAAAAAATGAAGATATTAGACTATTTTATGATTGCAAATGGTAAAGAATGTGATTAAAGGCTCTTTTCCTATGTCAAAAGTTTTAGTTTTCGAGGGTAATAGCTACGTATGTTGAAAAAATGAAGATATTAGACTATTTTATGATTGCAATGGTAAAGAATGTGATTAAAGGCTCTTTTCCTATTTCAAAAGTTTTAGTTTTCGAGGGTAATAGCTACGTATGTTGAAAAAATGAAGATATTAGACTATTTTATGATTGCAAATGGTAAAGAATGTGATTAAAGGCTCTTTTCCTATTTCAAAAGTTTTAGTTTTCGAGGGTAATAGCTACGTATGTTGAAAAAATGAAGATATTAGACTATTTTATGATTGCAAATGGTAAAGAATGTGATTAAAGGCTCTTTTCCTATTTCAAAAGTTTTAGTTTTCGAGGGTAATAGCTACGTATGTTGAAAAAATGAAGATATTAGACTATTTTATGATTGCAAATGGTAAAGAATGTGATTAAAGGCTCTTTTCCTATTTCAAAAGTTTTAGTTTTCGAGGGTAATAGCTACGTATGTTGAAAAAATGAAGATATTAGACTATTTTATGATTGCAAATGGTAAAGAATGTGATTAAAGGCTCTTTTCCTATTTCAAAAGTTTTAGTTTTCGAGGGTAATAGCTACGTATGTGAAAAAATGAAGATATTAGACTATTTTATGATTGCAAATGGTAAAGAATGTGATTAAAGGCTCTTTTCCTATTTCAAAAGTTTTAGTTTTCGAGGGTAATAGCTACGTATGTTGAAAAAATGAAGATATTAGACTATTTTATGATTGCAAATGGTAAAGAATGTGATTAAAGGCTCTTTTCCTATTTCAAAAGTTTTAGTTTTCGAGGGTAATAGCTACGTATGTTGAAAAAATGAAGATATTAGACTATTTTATGATTGCAAATGGTAAAGAATGTGATTAAAGGCTCTTTTCCTATGTCAAAAGTTTTAGTTTTCGAGGGTAATAGCTACGTATGTTGAAAAAATGAAGATATTAGACTATTTTATGATTGCAAATGGTAAAGAATGTGATTAAAGGCTCTTTTCCTATTCAAAAGTTTTAGTTTTCGAGGGTAATAGCTACGTATGTTGAAAAAATGAAGATATTAGACTATTTTATGATTGCAAATGGTAAAGAATGTGATTAAAGGCTCTTTTCCTATTTCAAAAGTTTTAGTTTTCGAGGGTAATAGCTACGTATGTTGAAAAAATGAAGATATTAGACTATTTTATGATTGCAAATGGTAAAGAATGTGATTAAAGGCTCTTTTCCTATTTCAAAAGTTTTAGTTTTCGAGGGTAATAGCTACGTATGTTGAAAAAATGAAGATATTAGACTATTTTATGATTGCAAATGGTAAAGAATGTGATTAAAGGCTCTTTTCCTATTTCAAAAGTTTTAGTTTTCGAGGGTAATAGCTACGTATGTTGAAAAAATGAAGATATTAGACTATTTTATGATTGCAAATGGTAAAGAATGTGATTAAAGGCTCTTTTCCTATGTCAAAAGTTTTAGTTTTCGAGGGTAATAGCTACGTATGTTGAAAAAATGAAGATATTAGACTATTTTATGATTGCAAATGGTAAAGAATGTGATTAAAGGCTCTTTTCCTATTTCAAAAGTTTTAGTTTTCGAGGGTAATAGCTACGTATGTTGAAAAAATGAAGATATTAGACTATTTTATGATTGCAAATGGTAAAGAATGTGATTAAAGGCTCTTTTCCTATTTCAAAAGTTTTAGTTTTCGAGGGTAATAGCTACGTATGTTGAAAAAATGAAGATATTAGACTATTTTATGATTGCAAATGGTAAAGAATGTGATTAAAGGCTCTTTTCCTATTTCAAAAGTTTTAGTTTTCGAGGGTAATAGCTACGTATGTTGAAAAAATGAAGATATTAGACTATTTTATGATTGCACATGGTAAAGAATGTGATTAAAGGCTCTTTTCCTATTTCAAAAGTTTTAGTTTTCGAGGGTAATAGCTACGTATGTTGAAAAAATGAAGATATTAGACTATTTTATGATTGCAAATGGTAAAGAATGTGATTAAAGGCTCTTTTCCTATTTCAAAAGTTTTAGTTTTCGAGGGTAATAGCTACGTATGTTGAAAAAATGAAGATATTAGACTATTTTATGATTGCAAATGGTAAAGAATGTGATTAAAGGCTCTTTTCCTATTTCAAAAGTTTTAGTTTTCGAGGGTAATAGCTACGTATGTTGAAAAAATGAAGATATTAGACTATTTTATGATTGCAAATGGTAAAGAATGTGATTAAAGGCTCTTTTCCTATTTCAAAAGTTTTAGTTTTCGGGGGTAAGAGCTACGTATGTTGAAAAAATGAAGATATTAGACTATTTTATGATTGCAAATGGTAAAGAATGTGATTAAAGGCTCTTTTCCTATTTCAAAAGTTTTAGTTTTCAGGGTAATAGCTACGTATGTTGAAAAAATGAAGATATTAGACTATTTTATGATTGCAAATGGTAAAGAATGTGATTAAAGGCTCTTTTCCTATTTCAAAAGTTTTAGTTTTCGAGGGTAATAGCTACGTATGTTGAAAAAATGAAGATATTAGACTATTTTATGATTGCAAATGGTAAAGAATGTGATTAAAGGCTCTTTTCCTATGTCAAAAGTTTTAGTTTTCGAGGGTAATAGCTATGTCTGTGGAAAAAATGAAGATATTAGACTATTTTATGATTGCAAATGGTAAAGAATGTGATTAAAGGCTCTTTTCCTATTTCAAAAGTTTTAGTTTTCGAGGGTAATAGCTACGTATGTTGCAAAAAATGAAGATATTAGACAATTTTATGATTGCAAATGGTAAAGAATGTGATTAAAGGCTCTTTTCCTATTTCAAAAGTTTTAGTTTTTGAGGGTAATAGCTACGTATGTATGTATACATACGCAATTGCTACGGATGTTTCAAAAATGAAGATATTAGACAATTTTATGATTGCAAATGGTAAAGAATGTGATTAAAGGCTCTTTTCCTATTTCAAAAGTTTTAGTTTTTGAGGGTAATAGCTACGTATGTTGAAAAAATGAAGATATTAGACTATTTTGTGATTGCAAATGGTAAAGAATGTGATTAAAGGCTCTTTTCCTATTTCAAAAGTTTTAGTTTTCGAGGGTAATAGCTACGTATGTTGAAAAAATGAAGATATTAGACTATTTTATGATTGCAAATGGTAAAGAATGTGATTAAAGGCTCTTTTCCTTTGTCAAAAGTTTTAGTTTTCGAGGGTAATAGCTTTGTCTGTGGAAAAAATGAAGATATTAGACTATATTATGATTGCAAATGGTAAAGAATGTGATTAAAGGCTCTTTTCCTTTGTCAAAAGTTTTAGTTTTCGAGGGTAATAGCTTTGTCTGTGGAAAAAATGAAGATATTAGACTATATTATGATTGCAAATGGTAAAGAATGTGATTAAAGGCTCTTTTCTATGTCAAAAATTTAGTTTTCGAGGGCAATAGCTACTTATGTCGAAAAAATGAAGATATTGGACTATTTTATGATTGCATATGGTAAAGAATGTGATTAAAGGCTCTTTTCCTATGTCAAAAGTTTTAGTTTTCGAGGGTAATAGCTACGTATGTTGGAAAAATGAAGATATAAGACTATTTTATGATTGCAAATGGTAAAGAATGTGATTAAAGGCTCTTTTCCTATTTCAAAAGTTTTAGTTTTCGGGGGTTAGAGCTACGTATGTTGAAAAAATGAAGATATTAGACTATTTTATGATTGCAAATGGTAAAGAATGTGATTAAAGGCTCTTTTCCTATGTCGAAGGAAAATATGCTCTTTGTCTATTTTCGAGGGTAATAGCTACGTATGTTGAAAAAATGAAGATATTAGACAATTTTATGATTGCAAATGGTAAAGAATGTGATTAAAGGCTCTTTTCCTATTTCAAAAGTTTTAGTTTTCGGGGGTAAGAGCTACGTATGTTGAAAAAATGAAGCTATTAGACTATTTTATGATTGCAAATGGTAAAGAATGTGATTAAAGGCTCTTTTCCTATTTCACAAGTTTTAGTTTTCGAGGGTAATAGCTACGTATGTTGAAAAAATGAAGATATTAGACTATTTTATGATTGCAAATGGTAAAGAATGTGATTAAAGGCTCTTTTCTTATGTCAAAAGTTTTAGTTTTCGAGGGTAATAGCTTTGTCTGTGGAAAAAATGAAGATATTAGACTATTTTATGATTGCAAATGGTAAAGAATGTGATTAAAGGCTCTTTTCCTATGTCAAAAGTTTTAGTTTTCGAGGGTAATAGCTACGTATGTTGAAAAAATGAAGATATTAGACTATTTTATGATTGCACATGGTAAAGAATGTGATTAAAGGCTCTTTTCCTATTTCAAAAGTTCTAGTTTTCGAGGGTAATAGTTACGTATGTTTAAAAAATGAAGATATTAGACTATTTTATGATTGCAATTGGTATAGAATGTGATTAAAGGCTCTTTTCCTATTTCAAAACTTTTAGTTTTCGAGGGTAATAGCTACGTATGTTGAAAAAATGAAGATATTAGACTATTTTATGATTGCATATGGTAAAGAATGTGATTAAAGGCTCTTTTCCTATTTCAAAAGTTTTAGTTTTCGGGGGTAAGAGCTACGTATGTTGAAAAAATGAAGCTATTAGACTATTTTATGATTGCAAATGGTAAAGAATGTGATTAAAGGCTCTTTTCCTATTTCACAAGTTTTAGTTTTGGAGGGTAATAGCTACGTATGTTGAAAAAATGAAGATATTAGACTATTTTATGATTGCAAATGGTAAAGAATGTGATTAAAGGCTCTTTTCTTATGTCAAAAGTTTTAGTTTTCGAGGGTAATAGCTTTGTCTGTGGAAAAAATGAAGATATTAGACTATTTTATGATTGCAAATGGTAAAGAATGTGATTAAAGGCTCTTTTCCTATGTCAAAAGTTTTAGTTTTCGAGGGTAATAGCTACGTATGTTGAAAAAATGAAGATATTAGACTATTTTATGATTGCACATGGTAAAGAATGTGATTAAAGGCTCTTTTCCTATTTCAAAAGTTCTAGTTTTCGAGGGTAATAGTTACGTATGTTTAAAAAATGAAGATATTAGACTATTTTATGATTACAATTGGTATAGAATGTGATTAAAGGCTCTTTTCCTATTTCAAAACTTTTAGTTTTCGAGGGTAATAGCTACGTATGTTGAAAAAATGAAGATATTAGACTATTTTATGATTGCATATGGTAAAGAATGTGATTAAAGGCTCTATTCCTATTTCAGAAGTTTTAGTTTTTGAGGGTAATAGCTACGTATGTTGGAAAAATGAAGATATTAGACTATTTTATGATTGCAAATGGTAAAGAATGTGATTAAAGGCTCTTTTCCTATTTCACAAGTTTTAGTTTTCGAGGGTAATAGCTACGTATGTTGAAAAAATGAAGATATTAGACTATTTTATGATTGCAAATGGTAAAGAATGTGATTAAAGGCTCTTTTCCTATGTCAAAAGTTTTAGTTTTCGAGGGTAATAGCTACGTATGTCTGTGGAAAAAATGAAGATATTAGACTATTTTATGATTGCAAATGGTAAAGAATGTGATTAAAGGCTCTTTTCCTATGTCAAAAGTTTTAGTTTTCGAGGGTAATAGCTACGTATGTTTAAAAAATGAAGATATTAGACTATTTTATGATTGCAATGGTAAAGAATGTGATTAAAGGCTCTTTTCCTATTTCAAAACTTTTAGTTTTCGAGGGTAATAGCTACGTATGTTGAAAAAATGAAGATATTAGACTATTTTATGATTGCAAATGGTAAAGAATGTGATTAAAGGCTCTTTTCCTATTTCAAAAGTTTTAGTTTTCGAGGGTAATAGCTACGTATGTTGGAAAAAATGAAGATATTAGACTATTTTATGATTGCAAATGGTAAAGAATGTGATTAAAGGCTCTTTTCCTATTTCAAAAGTTTTAGTTTTCGGGGGTAATAGCTACGTATGTTGAAAAAATGAAGATATTAGACTATTTTATGATTGCAAATGGTAAAGAATGTGATTAAAGGCTCTTTTCCTATGTCAAAAGTTTTAGTTTTCGAGGGTAATAGCTACGTATGTTGAAAAAATGAAGATATTAGACTATTTTATGATTGCACATGGTAAAGAATGTGATTAAAGGCTCTTTTCCTATTTCAAAAGTTTTAGTTTTCGAGGGTAATAGCTACGTATGTTGAAAAAATGAAGATATTAGACTATTTTATGATTGCAAATGGTAAAGAATGTGATTAAAGGCTCTTTTCCTATTTCAAAAGTTTTAGTTTTCGAGGGTAATAGCTACGTATGTTGAAAAAATGAAGATATTAGACTATTTTATGATTGCAAATGGTAAAGAATGTGATTAAAGGCTCTTTTCCTATGTCAAAAGTTTTAGTTTTCGAGGGTAATAGCTACGTATGTTGAAAAAATGAAGATATTAGACTATTTTATGATTGCAATGGTAAAGAATGTGATTAAAGGCTCTTTTCCTATTCAAAAGTTTTAGTTTTCGAGGGTAATAGCTACGTATGTTGAAAAAATGAAGATATTAGACTATTTTATGATTGCAAATGGTAAAGAATGTGATTAAAGGCTCTTTTCCTATTTCAAAAGTTTTAGTTTTCGAGGGTAATAGCTACGTATGTTGAAAAAATGAAGATATTAGACTATTTTATGATTGCAAATGGTAAAGAATGTGATTAAAGGCTCTTTTCCTATGTCAAAAGTTTTAGTTTTCGAGGGTAATAGCTACGTATGTTGAAAAAATGAAGATATTAGACTATTTTATGATTGCAAATGGTAAAGAATGTGATTAAAGGCTCTTTTCCTATTTCAAAAGTTTTAGTTTTCGAGGGTAATAGCTACGTATGTTGAAAAAATGAAGATATTAGACTATTTTATGATTGCAAATGGTAAAGAATGTGATTAAAGGCTCTTTTCCTATTCAAAAGTTTTAGTTTTCGAGGGTAATAGCTACGTATGTTGAAAAAATGAAGATATTAGACTATTTTATGATTGCAAATGGTAAAGAATGTGATTAAAGGCTCTTTTCCTATTTCAAAAGTTTTAGTTTTCGAGGGTAATAGCTACGTATGTTGAAAAAATGAAGATATTAGACTATTTTATGATTGCAAATGGTAAAGAATGTGATTAAAGGCTCTTTTCCTATTTCAAAAGTTTTAGTTTTCGAGGGTAATAGCTACGTATGTTGAAAAAATGAAGATATTAGACTATTTTATGATTGCAAATGGTAAAGAATGTGATTAAAGGCTCTTTTCCTATTTCAAAAGTTTTAGTTTTCGAGGGTAATAGCTACGTATGTTGAAAAAATGAAGATATTAGACTATTTTATGATTGCAAATGGTAAAGAATGTGATTAAAGGCTCTTTTCCTATTTCAAAAGTTTTAGTTTTCGAGGGTAATAGCTACGTATGTTGAAAAAATGAAGATATTAGACTATTTTATGATTGCAAATGGTAAAGAATGTGATTAAAGGCTCTTTTCCTATTTCAAAAGTTTTAGTTTTCGAGGGTAATAGCTACGTATGTTGAAAAAATGAAGATATTAGACTATTTTATGATTGCAAATGGTAAAGAATGTGATTAAAGGCTCTTTTCCTATTTCAAAAGTTTTAGTTTTCGAGGGTAATAGCTACGTATGTTGAAAAAATGAAGATATTAGACTATTTTATGATTGCAAATGGTAAAGAATGTGATTAAAGGCTCTTTTCCTATTTCAAAAGTTTTAGTTTTCGAGGGTAATAGCTACGTATGTTGAAAAAATGAAGATATTAGACTATTTTATGATTGCAAATGGTAAAGAATGTGATTAAAGGCTCTTTTCCTATTTCAAAAGTTTTAGTTTTCGAGGGTAATAGCTACGTATGTTGAAAAAATGAAGATATTAGACTATTTTATGATTGCAAATG
>NW_027065034.1:0-23467 GCF_032884065.1 Artemia franciscana
TGTGCAATCATAAAATAGTCTAATATCTTCATTTTTCCAACATACGTAGCTATTACCCAGGAAAACTAAGACTTTTTACATAGGAAAAGAGCCTTTAATCAAATTCGTTACCATTTGCAATTATAAAATAGCCTAATATCTTCATTTTTTCAACATACGTAGCTATTACCTTCGAAAACTAAAACTTTTGACATAGGAAAAGAGCCTTGAATCACATTCTTTACCATGTGCAATCATAAAATATTCTAATATCTTCATTTTTCCACCATACGTAGGTATTACCCTCGAAAACTAAAACTTTTGAAATAGGAAAAGAGCCCTTAAGCACTTTCTTTACCATGTTCAATCATAAAATAGTCTAATATCTTCATTTTTCCAACATACGTATCTATTACCCTCGAAAACTAAAACTTTTGACATAGGAAAAGAGCCTTTAATCACATTCTTTACCATGTGCAATCATAAAATAGTCTAATATCTTCATTTTTTCAACATACGTAGCTATTACCCTCGAAAACTAAAACTTTTGAAATAGGAAAAGAGCCTTTAAGCACTTTCTTTACCATGTGCAATCATAAAATAGTCTAATATCTTCATTTTTTCAACATACGTAGCCATTACCCTCGAAAACTAAAACTTTTGAAATAGGAAAAGAGCCTTTAATCACATTCTTTACCATGTGCAATCATAAAATAGTCTAATATCTTCATTTTCCCAACATATGCAGCTATTACCCTCGAAAACTAAAACTTTTGACATAGGAAAAGAGCCTTTAATCACATTCTTTACCATGTGCAATCATAAAATAGTCTAATATCTTCATTTTTCCAACATACGTAGCTATTACCCTCGAAAACTAAAACTTTTGACATAGGAAAAGAGCCTTTAATCACATTCTTTACCATTTGCAATCATAAAATAGTCTAACATCTTCATTTTTTCAACATACGTGGCTATTACCCTCGAAAACTAAAACTTTTGACATAGGAAAAGAGCCTTTAATCACATTCTTTACCATTTGCAATCATAAAATAGTCTAATATCTTCATTTTTTCAACATACGTAGCTATTACCCTCGAAAACTAAAACTTTTGACATAGGAAAAGAGCCTTTAATCACATTCTTTACCATTTGCAATCATAAAATAGTCTAATATCTTCATTTTTCCAACATACGTAGCTATTACCCTCGAAAACGAAAACTTTTGAAATAGGAAAAGAGCCTTTAATCACATTCTTTACCATTTGCAATCATAAAATAGTCTAATATCTTCACTTTATCAACATACGTAGCTATTACCCTCGAAAACTAAAACTTTTGACATAGGAAAAGAGCCTTTAATCACATTCTTTACCATGTGCAATCATAAAATAGTCTAATATCTTCATTTTTCCAACACAAGTAGCTATTACCCTCGAAAACTAAAAGTTTTGACATAGGAAAAGAGCCTTTAATCACATTCTTTACCATTTGCAATCATAAAATAGTCTAATATCTTCATTTTTCCAACATACGTAGCTATTACCCTCGAAAACGAAAACTTTTGAAATAGGAAAAGAGCCTTTAATCACATTCTTTACCATTTGCAATCATAAAATAGTCTAATATCTTCATTTTTTCAACATACGTAGCTATTATCCTCGAAAACTAAAACTTTTGACATAGGAAAAGAGCCTTTAATCACATTCTTTACCATGTGCAATCATAAAATAGTCTAATATCTTCATTTTTCCAACATACGTAGCTATTACCCTCGAAAACTAAAACTTTTGACATAGGAAAAGAGCTTTTAATCACATTCTTTACCATTTGCAATCATAAAATAGTCTAATATCTTCATTTTTTCAACATACGTAGCTATTACCCTCGAAAACTAAAACTTTTGACATAGGAAAAGAGCCTTTAATCACATTCTTTACCATTTGCCATCATAAAATAGTCTAATATCTTCATTTTTCCAACATACGTAGCTATTACCCTCGAAAACGAAACTTTTGAAATAGGAAAAGAGCCTTTAATCACATTCTTTACCATTTGCAATCATAAAATAGTCTAATATCTTCCTTTTTTCAACATACGTAGCTATTACCCTCGAAAACTAAAATTTTTAACATAGGAAAAGAGCCTTTAATCACATTCTTTACCATGTGCAATCATAAAATAGTCTAATATCTTCATTTTTCCAGCATACGCAACTATTACCCTCGAAAACTAAAACTTTTGACATAGGAAAAGAGCCTTTAAACACATTCTTTACCATTTGCAATCATAAAATAGTCTAATTTCTTCATTTTTTCAACATACGTAGCTATTACCCTCGAAAACTAAAACTTTGACATAGGAAAAGAGCCTTTAATCACATTCTTTACCATTTGCAATCATAAAATAGTCTAATATCTTCATTTTTTCAACATACGTAGCTATTACCCTCGAAAACTAAAACTTTTGACATAGGAAAAGAGCCTTTAATCACATTCGTTACCATTTGCAATTATAAAATAGTCTAATATCTTCATTTTTTCAACATACGTAGCTATTACCCTCGAAAACTAAAACTTTTGACATAGGAAAAGAGCCTTTAATCACATTCTTTACCATTTGCAATCATAAAATAGTCTAATATCTTCATTTTTTCAACATACGTGGCTATTACCCTCGAAAACTAAAACTTTTGACATAGGAAACGAGCCTTTAATCACATTCTTTACCATTTGCAATCATGAAATAGTCTAATATCTTCATTTTTTCAACATACGTAGCTATTACCCTCGAAAACTAAAACTTTTGACATAGGAAAAGAGCCTTTAATCACATTCTTTACCATTTGCAATCATAAAATAGTCTAATATCTTCATTTTTTCAACATACGTAGCTATTACCCTCGAAGACTAAAACTTTTGACATAGGAAAAGAGCCTTTAATCACATTCTTTACCATTTGCAATCATAAAATAGTCTAATATCTTCATTTTTCAACATACGTAGCTATTACCCTCGAAAACTAAAACTTTTGACATAGGAAAAGAGCCTTTAATCACATTCTTTACCATTTGCAATAATAAAATAGTCTAATATCTTCATTTTTTCAACATACGTAGCTATTACCATCGAAAACTAAAACTTTTGACATAGGAAAAGAGCCTTTAATCACATTCTTTACCATTTGCAATCATAAAATAGTCTGATATCTTCATTTTTTCAACCCACGTAGCTATTACCCTCGAAAACTAAACTTTTGACATAGGAAAAGAGCCTTTAATCACATTCGTTACATTTGCAATTATAAAATAGTCTAATATCTTCATTTTTTCAACATACGTAGCTATTACCCTCGAAAACTAAAACTTTTGACATAGGAAAAGAGCCTTTAATCACATTCTTTACCATGTGCAATCATAAAATATTCTAATATTTTCATTTTTCCAACATACGTAGCTATTACCCTCGAAAACTAAGACTTTTGACATAGGAAAAGAGCCTTTAATCACATTCGTTACCATTTGCAATTATAAAATAGTCTAATATCTTCATTTTTTCAACATACGTAGCTATTACCCTCGAAAACTAAAACTTTTGACATAGGAAAAGAGCCTTTAATCACATTCTTTACCATGTGCAATCATAAAATAGTCTAATATCTTCATTTTTTCAACATACGTAGCTATTACCCTCGAAAACTAAAACTTTTGAAATAGGAAAAGAGCCTTTAAGCACTTTCTTTACCATGTGCAATCATAAAATAGTCTAATATCTTCATTTTTTCAACATACGTAGCCATTACCCTCGAAAACTAAAACTTTTGAAATAGGAAAAGAGCCTTTAAGCACTTTCTTTACCATGTGCAATCATAAAATAGTCTAATATCTTCCTTTTTCCAACATACGTAGCTATTACCCTCGAAAACTAAAACTTTTGCCATAGGAAAAGAGCCTTTAAGCACATTCTTTACCATTTGCAATCATAAAATAGTCTAATATCTTCATTTTTTCAACATACGTAGCTATTACCCTCGAAAACTAAAACTTTTGCCATAGGAAAAGAGCCTTTAAGCACTTTCTTTACCATGTGCAATCATAAAATAGTCTAATATCTTCATTTTTCCAGCATACGTAGCTATTACCCTCGAAAACTAAAACTTTTGCCATAGGAAAAGAGCCTTTAAGCACATTCTTTACCATGTGCAATCATAAAATAGTCTAATATCTTCATTTTTCCAACATACGTAGCTATTACCCTCGAAAACTAAAACTTTTGAAATAGGAAAAGAGCCTTTAATCACATTCTTTACCATTTGCAATCATAAAATAGTCTAATATCTTCATTTTTTCAACATACGTAGCTATTACCCTCGAAAACTAAAACTTTTGTCATAGGAAAAGAGCCTTTAATCACATTCTTTACCATTTGCAATCATAAAATAGTCTAATATCTTCATTTTTTCAACATACGTAGCTATTACCCTCGAAAACTAAAACTTCTGACATAGGAAAAGAGCCTTTAATCACATTCGTTACCATTTGCAATTATAAAATAGTCTAATATCTTCATTTTTTCAACATACATAGCTATTACCCTCGAAAACTAAAACTTTTGAAATAGGAAAAGAGCCTTTAATCACATTCTTTACCATTTGCAATTATAGAATAGTCTAATATCTTCATTTTTTCAACATACGTAGCTATTACCCTCGAAAACTAAAACTTTTGACATAGGAAAAGAGCCTTTAATCACATTCTTTACCATTTGCAATCATAAAATAGTCTAATATCTTCATTTTTTCAACATACGTAGCTATTACCCTCGAAAACTAAAACTTTTGACATAGGAAAAGAGCCTTTAATCACATTCTTTACCATGTGCAATCATAAAATAGTCTAATATCTTCATTTTTCCAACATACGTAGCTATTACCCTCGAAAACTAAAACTTTTGACATAGGAAAAGAGCCTTAAATCACATTCTTTACCATTTGCAATCATAAAATAGTCTAATATCTTAATTTTTTCAACATACGTAGCTATTACCCTCGAAAACTAAAACTTTTGACATAGGAAAAGAGCCTTTAATCACATTCTTTACCATTTGCAATCATAAAATAGTCTAATATCTTCATTTTTTCAACATACGTAGCTATTACCCTCGAAAACTAAAACTTTTGCCATAGGAAAAGAGCCTTTAAGCACATTCTTTACCATTTGCAATCATAAAATAGTCTAATATCTTCATTTTTTCAACATACGTAGCTATTACCCTCGAAAACTAAAACTTTTGCCATAGGAAAAGAGCCTTTAAGCACTTTCTGTACCATGTGCAATCATAAAATAGTCTAATATCTTCATTTTTCCAGCATACGTAGCTATTACCCTCGAAAACTAAAACTTTTGGCATAGGAAAAGAGCCTTTAAGCACATTCTTTACCATGTGCAATCATAAAATAGTCTAATATCTTCATTTTTCCAACATACGTAGCTATTACCCTCGAAAACTAAAACTTTTGAAATAGGAAAAGAGCCTTTAATCACATTCTTTACCATTTGCAATCATAAAATAGTCTAATATCTTCATTTTTTCAACATACGTAGCTATTACCCTCGAAAACTAAAACTTTTGTCATAGGAAAAGAGCCTTTAATCACATTCTTTACCATTTGCAATCATAAAATAGTCTAAAATCTTCATTTTTTCAACATACGTAGCTATTACCCTCGAAAACTAAAACTTCTGACATAGGAAAAGAGCCTTTAATCACATTCGTTACCATTTGCAATTATAAAATAGTCTAATATCTTCATTTTTTCAACATACATAGCTATTACCCTCGAAAACTAAAACTTTTGAAATAGGAAAAGAGCCTTTAATCACATTCTTTACCATTTGCAATTATAAAATAGTCTAATATCTTCATTTTTTCAACATACGTAGCTATTACCATCGAAAACTAAAACTTTTGACATAGGAAAAGAGCCTTTAATCACATTCTTTACCATTTGCAATCATAAAATAGTCTAATATCTTCATTTTTTCAACATACGTAGCTATTACCCTCGAAAACTAAAACTTTTGACATAGGAAAAGAGCCTTTAATCACATTCTTTACCATGTGCAATCATAAAATAGTCTAATATCTTCATTTTTCCAACATACGTAGCTATTACCCTCGAAAACTAAAACTTTTGACATAGGAAAAGAGCCTTAAATCACATTCTTTACCATTTGCAATCATAAAATAGTCTAATATCTTAATTTTTTCAACATACGTAGCTATTACCCTCGAAAACTAAAACTTTTGACATAGGAAAAGAGCTTTTATCACATTCTTTACCATTTGCAATCATAAAATAGTCTAATATCTTCATTTTTTCAACATACGTAGCTATTACCCTCGAAAACTAAAACTTTTGAAATAGGAAAAGAGCCTTTAATCACATTCTTTACCATTTGCAATTATAAAATAATCTAATATATTCATTTTTTCAACATACGTAGCTATTACCCTCGAAAACAAAAACTTTTGAAATAGGAAAAGAGCCTTTAATCACGTTCTTTACCATTTGCAATCATAAAATAGTCTAATATCTTCATTTTTTCAACATACGTAGCTATTACCCTCGAAAACTAAAACTTTTGACATAGGAAAAGAGCCTTTAATCACATTCTTTACCATGTGCAATCATAAAATAATCTAATATCTTCATTTTTCCAACATACGTAGCTATTACCCTCGAAAACTAAAACTTTTGACATAGGAAAAGAGGCTTTAATCACATTCTTTACCATTTGCAATCATAAAATAGTCTAATATCTTCATTTTTTCAACATACGTAGCTATTACCTTCGAAAACTAAAACTTTTGACATAGGAACAGAGCCTTTAATCACATTCTTTACCATTTGCAATCATAAAATAGTCTAATATCTTCATTTTTTCAACATACGTAGCTATTACCCTCGAAAACTAAAACTTTTGACATAGGAAAAGAGCCTTTAATCACATTTTTTACCATTTGCAATCATAAAATAGTCTAATATCTTCATTTTTTCAACATACGTAGCTATTACCCTCGAAAACTAAAACTTTTGACATAGGAAAAGAGCCTTTAATCACATTCTTTACCATTTGCAATCATAAAATAGTCTAATATCTTCATTTTTTCAACATACGTAGCTATTACCCTCGAAAACTAAAACTTTTGACATAGGAAAAGAGCCTTTAATCATATTCTTTACCATGTGCAATCATAAAATAGTCTAATATCTTCATTTTTCCAACATACGTAGCTATTACCCTCGAAAACTAAAACTTTTGACATAGGAAAAGAGCCTTTAATCACATTCTATACCATTTGCAATCATAAAATAGTCTAATATCTTCATTTTTTCAACATACGTAGCTATTACCCTCGAAAACTAAAACTTTTGACATAGGAAAAGAACCTTTAATCACATTCTTTACCATTTGCAATCATAAAATAGGCTAATATCTTCATTTTTTCAACATACGTAGCTATTACCCTCGAAAACTAAAACTTTTGACATAGGAAAAGAGCCTTTAATCACATTCTTTACCATTTGCAATCATAAAATAGTCTAATATCTTCATTTTTTCAACATACGTAGCTATTACCCTCGGAAACTAAATTTTTGACATAGGAAGAGAGCCTTTAATAACATTCTTTGCCATTTGCAATCATAAAATAGTCTAATATCTTCATTTTTTTAACATACGTAGGTATTACCCTCGAAAACTAAAACTTTTGACATAGGAAAAGAGCCTTTAATCACATTCGTTACCATTTGCAATTATAAAATAGTCTAATATCTTCATTTTTTCAACATACGTAGCTATTACCCTCGAAAACTAAAACTTTTGACATAGGAAAAGAGCCTTTAAATCACATTCTTTACCATGTGCAATCATAAAATAGTCTAATATCTTCATTTTTCCAACATACGTAGCTATTACCCTCGAAAACTAAGACTTTTGACATAGGAAAAGAGCCTTTAAGCACTTTCTTTACCATGTTCAATCATAAAATAGTCTAAAATCTTCATTTTTCCAACATACGTAGCTATTACCCTCGAAAACTAAAACTTTTGACATAGGAAAAGAGCCTTTAATCACATTCTTTACCATGTGCAATCATAAAATAGTCTAATATCTTCATTTTTTCAACATACGTAGCTATTACCCTCGAAAACTAAAACTTTTGAAATAGGAAAAGAGCCTTTAAGCACTTTCTTTACCATGTGCAATCATAAAATAGTCTAATATCTTCATTTTTTCAACATACGTAGCCATTACCCTCGAAAACTAAAACTTTTGAAATAGGAAAAGAGCCTTTAAGCACTTTCTTTACCATGTGCAATCATAAAATAGTCTAATATCTTCCCTTTTCCAACATACGTAGCTATTACCCTCAAAAACTAAAACTTTTGCCATAGAAAAAGAGCCTTTAAGCACATTCTTTACCATGTGCAATTATAAAATAGTCTAATATCTTCATTTTTTCAACATACGTAGCTATTACCCTCGAAAACTAAAACTTTTGACATAGGAAAAGAGCCTTTAATCACATTCTTTACCATTTGCAATCATAAAATAGTCTAATATCTTCATTTTTTCAACATACGTGGCTATTACCCTCGAAAACTAAAACTTTTGACATAGGAAAAGAGCCTTTAATCATATTCTTTACCATTTGCAATCATAAAATAGTCTAATATCTTCATTTTTTCAACATACGTAGCTATTACCCTCGAAAACTAAAACTTTTGACATAGGAAAAGAGCCTTTAATCATATTCTTTACCATGTGCAATCATAAAATAGTCTAATATCTTCATTTTTCCAACATACGTAGCTATTACCCTCGAAAACTAAAACTTTTGACATAGGAAAAGAGCCTTTAATCACATTCTATACCATTTGCAATCATAAAATAGTCTAATATCTTCATTTTTTCAACATACGTAGCTATTACCCTCGAAAACTAAAACTTTTGACATAGGAAAAGAACCTTTAATCACATTCTTTACCATTTGCAATCATAAAATAGTCTAATATCTTCATTTTTTCAACATACGTAGCTATTACCCTCGAAAACTAAAACTTTTTACATAGGAAAAGAGCCTTTAATCACATTCTTTACATTTGCAATCATAAAATAGTCTAATATCTTCATTTTTTCAACATACGTAGCTATTACCCTCGGAAACCAAATTTTTGACATAGGAAGAGAGCCTTTAATAACATTCTTTGCCATTTGCAATCATAAATAGTCTAATATCTTCATTTTTTTAACATACGTAGGTATTACCCTCGAAAACTAAAACTTTTGACATAGGAAAAGAGCCTTTAATCACATTCGTTACCATTTGCAATTATAAAATAGTCTAATATCTTCATTTTTTCAACATACGTAGCTATTACCCTCGAAAACTAAAACTTTTGACATAGGAAAAGAGCCTTTAATCACATTCTTTACCATGTGCAATCATAAAATAGTCTAATATCTTCATTTTTCCAACATACGTAGCTATTACCCTCGAAAACTAAGACTTTTGACATAGGAAAAGAGCCTTTAAGCACTTTCTTTACCATGTTCAATCATAAAATAGTCTAAAATCTTCATTTTTCCAACATACGTAGCTATTACCCTCGAAAACTAAAACTTTTGACATAGGAAAAGAGCCTTTAATCACATTCTTTACCATGTGCAATCATAAAATAGTCTAATATCTTCATTTTTTCAACATACGTAGCTATTACCCTCGAAAACTAAAACTTTTGAAATAGGAAAAGAGCCTTTAAGCACTTTCTTTACCATGTGCAATCATAAAATAGTCTAATATCTTCATTTTTTCAACATACGTAGCCATTACCCTCGAAAACTAAAACTTTTGAAATAGGAAAAGAGCCTTTAAGCACTTTCTTTACCATGTGCAATCATAAAATAGTCTAATATCTTCCTTTTTCCAACATACGTAGCTATTACCCTCAAAACTAAACTTTTGCCATAGAAAAAGAGCCTTTAAGCACATTCTTTACCATGTGCAATTATAAAATAGTCTAATATCTTCATTTTTTCAACATACGTAGCTATTACCCTCGAAAACTAAAACTTTTGACATAGGAAAAGAGCCTTTAATCACATTCTTTACCATTTGCAATCATAAAATAGTCTAATATCTTCATTTTTTCAACATACGTAGCTATTACCCTCGAAAACTAAACTTTTGCCATAGGAAAAGAGCCTTTAAGCACATTCTTTACCATTTGCAATCATAAAATAGTCTAATATCTTCATTTTTTTCAACATACCTAGCTATTACCCTCGAAAACTAAAACTTTTGCCATAGGAAAAGAGCCTTTAAGCACTTTCTTTACCATGTGCAATCATAAAATAGTCTAATATCTTCATTTTTCCAGCATACGTAGCTATTACCCTCGAAAACTATAACTTTTGCCATAGGAAAAGAGCCTTTAAGCACATTCTTTACCATGTGCAATCATAAAATAGTCTAATATCTTCATTTTTCCAACATACGTAGCTATTACCCTCGAAAACTAAAACTTTTGTCATAGGAAAAGAGCCTTTAATCACATTCTTTACCATTTGCAATCATAAATAGTCTAATATCTTCATTTTTTCAACATACGTAGCTATTACCCTCGAAAACTAAAACTTCTGACATAGGAAAAGAGCCTTTAATCACATTCGTTACCATTTGCAATTATAAAATAGTCTAATATCTTCATTTTTTCAACATACATAGCTATTACCCTCGAAAACTAAAACTTTTGAAATAGGAAAAGAGCCTTTAATCACATTCTTTACCATTTGCAATTATAAAATAGTCTAATATCTTCATTTTTTCAACATACGTAGCTATTACCCTCGAAAACTAAAACTTTTGACATAGGAAAAGAGCCTTTAATCACATTCTTTACCATTTGCAATCATAAAATAGTCTAATATCTTCATTTTTTCAACATACGTAGCTATTACCCTCGAAAACTAAAACTTTTGACATAGGAAAAGAGCCTTTAATCACATTCTTTACCATGTGCAATCATAAAATAGTCTAATATCTTCATTTTTCCAACATACGTAGCTATTACCCTCGAAAACTAAAACTTTTGACATAGGAAAAGAGCCTTAAATCACATTCTTTACCATTTGCAATCATAAAATAGTCTAATATCTTAATTTTTTCAACATACGTAGCTATTACCCTCGAAAACTAAAACTTTTGACATAGGAAAAGAGCTTTTATCACATTCTTTACCATTTGCAATCATAAAATAGTCTAATATCTTCATTTTTTCAACATACGTAGCTATTACCCTCGAAAACTAAAACTTTTGAAATAGGAAAAGAGCCTTTAATCACATTCTTTACCATTTGCAATTATAAAATAGTCTAATATATTCATTTTTTCAACATACGTAGCTATTACCCTCGAAAACAAAAACTTTTGAAATAGGAAAAGAGCCTTTAATCACGTTCTTTACCATTTGCAATCATAAAATAATCTAATATCTTCATTTTTCCAACATACGTAGCTATTACCCTCGAAAACTAAAACTTTTGACATAGGAACAGAGCCTTTAATCACATTCTTTACCATTTGCAATCATAAAATAGTCTAATATCTTCATTTTTTCAACATACCTAGCTATTACCCTCGAAAACTAAAACTTTTGACATAGGAAAAGAGCCTTTAATCACATTCTTTACCATTTGCAATCATAAAATAGTCTAATATCTTCATTTTTTCAACATACGTAGCTATTACCCTCGAAAACTAAAACTTTTGACATAGGAAAAGAGCCTTTAATCACATTCTTTACCATTTGCAATCATAAAATAGTCTAATATCTTCATTTTTTCAACATACGTAGCTATTACCCTCGAAAACTAAAACTTTTGACATAGGAAAAGAGCCATTAATCACATTCGTTACCATTTGCAATTATAAAATAGTCTAATATCTTCATTTTTTCAACATACGTAGCTATTACCCTCGAAAACTAAAACTTTTGACATAGGAAAAGAGCCTTTAATCACATTCTTTACCATTTGCAATCATAAAATAGTCTAATATCTTCATTTTTTCAACATACGTGGCTATTACCCTCGAAAACTAAAACTTTTGACATAGGAAAAGAGCCTTTAATCACATTCTTTACCATTTGCAATCATAAAATAGTCTAATATCTTCATTTTTTCAACATACGTAGCTATTACCCTCGAAAACTAAAACTTTTGACATAGGAAAAGAGCCTTTAATCATATTCTTTACCATGTGCAATCATAAAATAGTCTAATATCTTCATTTTTCCAACATACGTAGCTATTACCCTCGAAAACTAAAACTTTTGACATAGGAAAAGAGCCTTTAATCACATTCTATACCATTTGCAATCATAAAATAGTCTAATATCTTCATTTTTTCAACATACGTAGCTATTACCCTCGAAAACTAAAACTTTTGACATAGGAAAAGAACCTTTAATCACATTCTTTACCATTTGCAATCATAAAATAGTCTAATATCTTCATTTTTTCAACATACGTAGCTATTACCCTCGAAAACTAAAACCTTTGACATAGGAAAAGAGCCTTTAATCACATTCTTTACCATTTGCAATCATAAAATAGTCTAATATCTTCATTTTTTCAACATACGTAGCTATTACCCTCGGAAACTAAATTTTTGACATAGGAAGAGAGCCTTTAATAACATTCTTTGCCATTTGCAATCATAAAATAGTCTAATATCTTCATTTTTTTAACATACGTAGGTATTACCCTCGAAAACTAAAACTTTTGACATAGGAAAAGAGCCTTTAATCACATTCGTTACCATTTGCAATTATAAAATAGTCTAATATCTTCATTTTTTCAACATACGTAGCTATTACCCTCGAAAACTAAAACTTTTGACATAGGAAAAGAGCCTTTAATCACATTCTTTACCATGTGCAATCATAAAATAGTCTAATATCTTCATTTTTCCAACATACGTAGCTATTACCCTCGAAAACTAAGACTTTTGACATAGGAAAAGAGCCTTTAATCACATTCGTTACCATTTGCAATTATAAAATAGTCTAATATCTTCATTTTTTCAACATACGTAGCTATTACCCTCGAAAACTAAAACTTTTGACATAGGAAAAGAGCCTTGAATCACATTCTTTACCATGTGCAATCATAAAATAGTCTAATATCTTCATTTTTCCAACATACGTAGGTATTACCCTCGAAAACTTAAACTTTTGAAATAGGAAAAGAGCCTTTAATCACATTCTTTACCATTTGCAATCATAAAATAGTCTAATATCTTCATTTTTTCAACATACGTAGCTATTACCCTCGAAAACTAAAACTTTTGAAATAGGAAAAGAGCCTTTAAGCACTTTCTTTACCATGTTCAATCATAAAATAGTCTAATATCTTCATTTTTCCAACATACGTAGCTATTACCCTCGAAAACTAAAACTTTTGACATAGGAAAAGAGCCTTTAATCACATTCTTTACCATGTGCAATCATAAAATAGTCTAATATCTTCATTTTTTCAACATACGTAGCTATTACCCTCGAAAACTAAAACTTTTGAAATAGGAAGAGAGCCTTTAAGCACTTTCTTTACCATGTGCAATCATAAAATAGTCTAATATCTTCATTTTTTCAACATACGTAGCTATTACCCTGGAAAACTAAAACTTTTGAAATAGGAAAAGAGCCTTTGAGCACTTTCTTTACCATGTGCAATCATAAAATAGTCTAATATCTTCATTTTTCCAACATAAGTAGCTATTACCCTCGAAAACTAAAACTTTTGCCATAGGAAAAGAGCCTTTAAGCACATTCTTTACCATTTGCAATCATAAAATAGTCTAATATCTTCATTTTTTTCAACATACGTAGCTATTACCCTCGAAAACTAAAACTTTTGCCATAGGAAAAGAGCCTTTAAGCACTTTCTTTACCATGTGCAATCATAAAATAGTCTAATATCTTCATTTTTCCAGCATACGTAGCTATTACCCCTCGAAAACTAAAACTTTTGCCATAGGAAAAGAGCCTTTAAGCACATTCTTTACCATGTGCAATCATAAAATAGTCTAATATCTTCATTTTTCCAACATACGTAGCTATTACCCTCGAAAACTAAAACTTTTGAAATAAGAAAAGAGCCTTTAATCACATTCTTTACCATTTGCAATCATAAAATAGTCTAATATCTTCATTTTTTCAACATAAGTAGCTATTACCCTCGAAAACTAAAACTTTTGACATAGGGAAAGAGCCTTTAATCACATTCTTTACCATTTGCAATCATAAAATAGTCTAATATCTTCATTTTTTCAACATACGTAGCTATTACCCTCGAAAACTAAAACTTTTGACATAAGAAAAGATCCTTTAATCACATTCGTTACCATTTGCAATTATAAAATAGTCTAATATCTTCATTTTTCCAACATACGTAGCTATTACCCTCGAAAACTAAAACTTTTGACATAGGAAAAGAGCCTTTAATCACATTCTTTACCATGTTCAATCATAAAATAGTCTAATATCTTCATTTTTCCAACATACGTAGCTATTACCCTCAAAAACTAAGACTTTTGACATAGGAAAAGAGCCTTTAATCACATTCGTTACCATTTGCAATTATAAAATAGTCTAATATCTTCATTTTTCCAACAGACGTAGGTATTACCCTCGAAAACTTAAACTTTTGAAATAGGAAAAGAGCCTTTAATCACATTCTTTACCATTTGCAATCATAAAATAGTCTTATATCTTCATTTTTTCAACATACTTAGCTATTACCCTCGAAAACTAAAACTTTTGAAATAGGAAAAGAGCCTTTAAGCACTTTCTTTACCATGTTCAATCATAAAATAGTCTAATATCTTCATTTTTCCAACATACGTAGCTATTACCCTCGAAAACTAAAACTTTTGACATAGGAAAAGAGCCTTTAATCACATTCTTTACCATGTGCAATCATAAAATAGTCTAATATCTTCATTTTTTCAACATACGTAGCTATTACCCTTGAAAACTAAAACTTTTGAAATAGGAAAAGAGCCTTTAAGCACTTTCTTTACCATGTGCAATCATAAAATAGTCTAATATCTTCATTTTTTCAACATACTTAGCTATTACCCTGGAAAACTAAAACTTTTGAAATAGGAAAAGAGCCTTTGAGCACTTTCTTTACCATGTGCAATCATAAAATAGTCTAATATCTTCATTTTTCCAACATACGTAGCTATTACCCTCGAAAACTAAAACTTTTGCCATAGGAAAAGAGCCTTTAAGCACATTCTTTACCATGTGCAATTATAAAATAGTCTAATATCTTCATTTTTTCAACATACGTAGCTATTACCTTCGAAAACTAAAACTTTTGACATAGGAAAAGAGCCTTTAATCACATTCTTTACCATTTGCAATTATAAAATAGTCTAATATCTTGATTTTTTCAACATACGTAGCTATTACCCTCGAAAACTAAAACTTTTGCCATAGGAAAAGAGCCTTTAAGCACTTTCTTTACCATGTGCAATCATAAAATAGTCTAATATCTTCATTTTTTCCAGCATACGGAGCTATTACCCTCGAAAACTAAAACTTTTGCCATAGGAAAAGAGCCTTTAAGCACATTCTTTACCATGTGCAATCATAAAATAGTCTAATATCTTCATTTTTCCAACATACGTAGCTATTACCCTCGAAAACTAAAACTTTTGAAATAGGAAAAGAGCCTTTAATCACATTCTTTACCATTTGCAATCATAAAATAGTCTAATATCTTCATTTTTTCAACATAAGTAGCTATTACCCTCGAAAACTAAAACTTTTGACATAGGGAAAGAGCCTTTAATCACATTCTTTACCATTTGCAATCATAAAATAATCTAATATCTTCATTTTTTCAACATACGTAGCTATTACCCTCGAAAACTAAAACTTTTGACATAGGAAAAGAGCCTTTAATCACATTCGTTACCATTTGCAATTATAAAATAGTCTAATATCTTCATTTTTTCAACATACGTAGCTATTACCCTCGAAAACTAAAACTTTTGAAATAGGAAAAGAGCCTTTAAGCACTTTCTTTACCATGTGCAATCATAAAATAGTCTAATATCTTCATTTTTCCAACATACGTAGCTATTACCCTCGAAAACTAAAACTTTTGACATAGGAAAAGAGCCTTTAATCACATTCTTTACCATGTTCAATCATAAAATAGTCTAATATCTTCATTTTTCCAACATACGTAGCTATTACCCTCGAAAACTAAGACTTTTGACATAGGAAAAGAGCCTTTAATCACATTCGTTACCATTTGCAATTATAAAATAGTCTAATATCTTCATTTTTTCAACATACGTAGCTATTACCCTCGAAAACTAAAACTTTTGACATAGGAAAAGAGCCTTTAATCACATTCTTTACCATTTGCAATCATAAAATAGTCTAATATCTTCATTTTTCCAACATACATAGGTATTACCCTCGAAAACTTAAACTTTTGAAATAGGAAAAGAGCCTTTAATCACATTCTTTACCATGTGCAATCATAAAATAGTCTAATATCTTCATTTTTTCAACATACGTGGCTATTAACCTCGAAAACTAAAACTTTTGACATAGGATTAGAGCCTTTAATCACATTCTTTACCATTTGCAATCATAAAATAGTCTAATATCTTCATTTTTTCAACATACGTAGCTATTACCCTCGAAAACTAAAACTTTTGACATAGGAAAAGAGCCTTTAATCATATTCTTTACCATGTGCAATCATAAAATAGTCTAATATCTTCATTTTTCCAGCATACGTAGCTATTACCCTCGAAAACTAAAACTTTTGCCATAGGAAAAGAGCCTTTAAGCACATTCTTTACCATGTGCAATCATAAAATAGTCTAATATCTTCATTTTTCCAACATACGTAGCTATTAGCCTCGAAAACTAAAACTTTTGAAATAGGAAAAGAGCCTTTAATCACATTCTTTACCATTTGCAATCATAAAATAGTCTAATATCTTCATTTTTTCAACATACGTAGCTATTACCCTCGAAAACTAAAACTTTTGTCATAGGAAAAGAGCCTTTAATCACATTCTTTACCATTTGCAATCATAAAATAGTCTAATATCTTCATTTTTTCAACATACGTAGCTATTACCCTCGAAAACTAAAACTTTTGACATAGGAAAAGAGCCTTTAATCACATTCGTTACCATTTGCAATTATAAAATAGTCTAATATCTTCATTTTTTCAACATACGTAGCTATTACCCTCGAAAACTAAAACTTTTGAAATAGGAAAAGAGCCTTTAATCACATTCTTTACCATTTGCAATCATAAAATAGTCTAGTATCTTCATTTTTTCAACATACGTAGCTATTACCCTCGAAAACTAAAACTTTTGTCATAGGAAAAGAGCCTTTATTCACATTCTTTACCATATGCAATCATAAAATAGTCTAATATCTTCATTTTTTCAACATACGTAGCTATTACCCTCGAAAACTAAAACTTTTGAAATAGGAAAAGAGCCTTTAATCACATTCTTTACCATTTGCAATTATAAAATAGTCTAATATCTTCATTTTTTCAACATACGTAGCTATTACCCTCGAAAACTAAAACTTTTGACATAGGAAAAGAGCCTTTATCACATTCTTTACCATTTGCAATCATAAAATAGTCTAATATCTTCATTTTTTCAACATACGTAGCTATTACCCCTCGAAAACTAAAACTTTTGACATAGGAAAAGAGCCTTTAATCACATTCTTTACCATGTGCAATCATAAAATAGTCTAATATCTTCATTTTTCCAACATACGTAGCTATTACCCTCGAAAACTAAAACTTTTGACATAGGAAAAGAGCCTTTAATCTCATTCTTTACCATTTGCAATCATAAAATAGTCTAATATCTTAATTTTTTCAACATATGTAGCTATTACCCTCGAAAACTAAAACTTTTGACATAGGAAAAGAGCTTTTATCACATTCTTTACCATTTGCAATCATAAAATAGTCTAATATCTTCATTTTTTCAACATACGTAGCTATTACCCTCGAAAACTAAAACTTTTGAAATAGGAAAAGAGCCTTTAATCACATTCTTTACCATTTGCAATTATAAAATAGTCTAATATCTTCATTTTTTCAACATACGTAGCTATTACCCTCGAAAACGAAAACTTTTGAAATAGGAAAAGAGCCTTTAATCACATTCTTTACCATTTGCAATCATAAAATAGTCTACTATCTTTATTTTTTCAACATACGTAGCTATTACCCTCGAAAACGAAAACTTTTGAAATAGGAAAAGAGCCTTTAATCACATTCTTTACCATTTGCAATCATAAAATAGTCTAATATCTTCATTTTTCCAACATACGTAGCTATTACCCTCGAAAACTAAAACTTTTGACATAGGAAAAGAGCCTTTAATCACATTCTTTACCATTTGCAATCATAAAATAGTCTAATATCTTCATTTTTTCAACATACGTAGCTATTACCCTCGAAAACTAAAACTTTTGACATAGGAACAGAGCCTTTAATCACATTCTTTACCATTTGCAATCATAAAATAGTCTAATATCTTCATTTTTTCAACATACGTAGCTATTACCCTCGAAAACTAAAACTTTTGACATAGGAAAAGAGCCTTTAATCACATTCTTTACCATTTGCAATCATAAAATAGTCTAATATCTTCATTTTTTCCACATACGTAGCTATTACCCTCGAAAACTAAAACTTTTGACGTAGGAAAAGAGCCTTTAATCACATTCTTTACCATTTGCAATCATAAAATAGTCTAATATCTTCATTTTTTCAACATACGTAGCTATTACCCTCGAAAACTAAAACTTTTGACATAGGAAAAGAGCCTATTAATCACATTCGTTACCATTTGCAATTATAAAATAGTCTAATATCTTCATTTTTTCAACATACGTAGCTATTACCCTCGAAAACTAAAACTTTTGACATAGGAAAAGAGCCTTTAATCACATTCTTTACCATTTGCAATCATAAAATAGTCTAATATCTTCATTTTTTCAACATACGTAGCTATTACCCTCGAAAACTAAAACTTTTGACATAGGAACAGAGCCTTTAATCACATTCTTTACCATTTGCAATCATAAAATAGTCTAATATCTTCATTTTTTTCAACATACGTAGCTATTACCCTCGAAAACTAAAACTTTTGACATAGGAAAAGAGCCTTTAATCACATTCTTTACCATTTGCAATCATAAAATAGTCTAATATCTTCATTTTTTCAACATACGTAGCTATTACCCTCGAAAACTAAAACTTTTGACATAGGAAAAGAGCCTTTAATCACATTCTTTACCATTTGCAATCATAAAATAGTCTAATATCTTCATTTTTTCAACATACGTAGCTATTACCCTCGAAAACTAAAACTTTTGACATAGGAAAAGAGCCTTTAATCATATTCTTTACCATGTGCAATCATAAAATAGTCTAATATCTTCATTTTTCCAGCATACGTAGCTATTACCCTCGAAAACTAAAACTTTTGCCATAGGAAAAGAGCCTTTAAGCACATTCTTTACCATGTACAATCATAAAATAGTCTAATATCTTCATTTTTCCAACATACGTAGCTATTAGCCTCGAAAACTAAAACTTTTGAAATAGGAAAAGAGCCTTTAATCACATTCTTTACCATTTGCAATCATAAAATAGTCTAATATCTTCATTTTTTCAACATACGTAGCTATTACCCTCGAAAACTAAAACTTTTGTCATAGGAAAAGAGCCTTTAATCACATTCTTTACCATTTGCAATCATAAAATAGTCTAATATCTTCATTTTTTCAACATACGTAGCTATTACCCTCGAAAACTAAAACTTTTGACATAGGAAAAGAGCCTTTAATCACATTCGTTACCATTTGCAATTATAAAATAGTCTAATATCTTCATTTTATCAACATACGTAGCTATTACCCTCGAAAACTAAAACTTTTGAAATAGGAAAAGAGCCTTTAATCACATTCTTTACCATTTGCAATCATAAAATAGTCTAATATCTTCATTTTTTCAACATACGTAGCTATTACCCTCGAAAACTAAAACTTTTGTCATAGGAAAAGAGCCTTTAATCACATTCTTTACCATTTGCAATCATAAAATAGTCTAATATCTTCATTTTTTCAACATACGTAGCTATTACCCTCGAAAACTAAAACTTTTGAAATAGGAAAAGAGCCTTTAATCACATTCTTTACCATTTGCAATTATAAAATAGTCTAATATCTTCTTTTTTTTCAACATACGTAGCTATTACCCTCGAAAACTAAAACCTTTGACATAGGAAAAGAGCCTTTAATCACATTCTTTACCATTTGCAATCATAAAATAGTCTAATATCTTCATTTTTCCAGCATACGGAGCTATTACCCTCGAAAACTAAAACTTTTGCCATAGGAAAAGAGCCTTTAAGCACATTCTTTACCATGTGCAATCATAAAATAGTCTAATATCTTCATTTTTTCCAACATACGTAGCTATTACCCTCGAAAACTAAAACTTTTGAAATAGGAAAAGAGCCTTTAATCACATTCTTTACCATTTGCAATCATAAAATAGTCTAATATCTTCATTTTTTCAACATAAGTAGCTATTACCCTCGAAAACTAAAACTTATGACATAGGGAAAGAGCCTTTAATCACATTCTTTACCATTTGCAATCATAAAATAATCTAATATCTTCATTTTTTCAACATACGTAGCTATTACCCTCGAAAACTAAAACTTTTGACATAGGAAAAGAGCCTTTAATCACATTCGTTACCATTTGCAATTATAAAATAGTCTAATATCTTCATTTTTTCAACATACGTAGCTATTACCCTCGAAAACTAAAACTTTTGAAATAGGAAAAGAGCCTTTAAGCACTTTCTTTACCATGTGCAATCATAAAATAGTCTAATATCTTCATTTTTCCAACATACGTAGCTATTACCCTCGAAAACTAAAACTTTTGACATAGGAAAAGAGCCTTTAATCACATTCTTTACCATGTTCAATCATAAAATAGTCTAATATCTTCATTTTTCCAACATACGTAGCTATTACCCTCGAAAACTAAGACTTTTGACATAGGAAAAGAGCCTTTAATCACATTCGTTACCATTTGCAATTATAAAATAGTCTAATATCTTCATTTTTTCAACATACGTAGCTATTACCCTCGAAAACTAAAACTTTTGACATAGGAAAAGAGCCTTTAATCACATTCTTTACCATGTGCAATCATAAAATAGTCTAATATCTTCATTTTTCCAACATACATAGGTATTACCCTCGAAAACTTAAACTTTTGAAATAGGAAAAGAGCCTTTAATCACATTCTTTACCATGTGCAATCATAAAATAGTCTAATATCTTCATTTTTTCAACATACGTGGCTATTAACCTCGAAAACTAAAACTTTTGACATAGGAATAGAGCCTTTAATCACATTCTTTACCATTTGCAATCATAAAATAGTCTAATATCTTCATTTTTTCAACATACGTAGCTATTACCCTCGAAAACTAAAACTTTTGACATAGGAAAAGAGCCTTTAATCATATTCTTTACCATGTGCAATCATAAAATAGTCTAATATCTTCATTTTTCCAGCATACGTAGCTATTACCCTCGAAAACTAAAACTTTTGCCATAGGAAAAGAGCCTTTAAGCACATTCTTTACCATGTGCAATCATAAAATAGTCTAATATCTTCATTTTTCCAACATACGTAGCTATTAGCCTCGAAAACTAAAACTTTTGAAATAGGAAAAGAGCCTTTAATCACATTCTTTACCATTTGCAATTATTAAATAGTCTAATATCTTCATTTTTTCAACATACGTAGCTATTACCCTCGAAAACTAAAACTTTTGTCATAGGAAAAGAGCCTTTAATCACATTCTTTACCATTTGCAATCATAAAATAGTCTAATATCTTCATTTTTTCAACATACGTAGCTATTACCCTCGAAAACTAAAACTTTTGACATAGGAAAAGAGCCTTTAATCACATTCGTTACCATTTGCAATTATAAAATAGTCTAATATCTTCATTTTTTCAACATACGTAGCTATTACCCTCGAAAACTAAAACTTTTGAAATAGGAAAAGAGCCTTTAATCACATTCTTTACCATTTGCAATCATAAAATAGTCTAATATCTTCATTTTTTCAACATACGTAGCTATTACCCTCGAAAACTAAAACTTTTGTCATAGGAAAAGAGCCTTTAATCACATTCTTTACCATATGCAATCATAAAATAGTCTAATATCTTCATTTTTTCAACATACGTAGCTATTACCCTCGAAAACTAAAACTTTTGAAATAGGAAAAGAGCCTTTAATCACATTCTTTACCATTTGCAATTATAAAATAGTCTAATATCTTCATTTTTTCAACATACGTAGCTATTACCCTCGAAAACTAAAACTTTTGACATAGGAAAAGAGCCTTTATCACATTCTTTACCATTTGCAATCATAAAATAGTCTAATATCTTCATTTTTTCAACATACGTAGCTATTACCCTCGAAAACTAAAACTTTTGACATAGGAAAAGAGCCTTTAATCACATTCTTTACCATGTGCAATCATAAAATAGTCTAATATCTTCATTTTTCCAACATACGTAGCTATTACCCTCGAAAACTAAAACTTTTGACATAGGAAAAGAGCCTTTAATCACATTCTTTACCATTTGCAATCATAAAATAGTCTAATATCTTAATTTTTTCAACATATGTAGCTATTACCCTCGAAAACTAAAACTTTTGACATAGGAAAAGAGCTTTTATCACATTCTTTACCATTTGCAATCATAAAATAGTCTAATATCTTCATTTTTTCAACATACGTAGCTATTACCCTCGAAAACTAAAACTTTTGAAATAGGAAAAGAGCCTTTAATCACATTCTTTACCATTTGCAATTATAAAATAGTCTAATATCTTCATTTTTTCAACATACGTAGCTATTACCCTCGAAAACGAAAACTTTTGAAATAGGAAAAGAGCCTTTAATCACATTCTTTACCATTTGCAATCATAAAATAGTCTACTATCTTTATTTTTTCAACATACGTAGCTATTACCCTCGAAAACGAAAACTTTTGAAATAGGAAAAGAGCCTTTAATCACATTCTTTACCATTTGCAATCATAAAATAGTCTAATATCTTCATTTTTCCAACATACGTAGCTATTACCCTCGAAAACTAAAACTTTTGACATAGGAAAAGAGCCTTTAATCACATTCTTTACCATTTGCAATCATAAAATAGTCTAATATCTTCATTTTTTTCAACATACGTAGCTATTACCCTCGAAAACTAAAACTTTTGACATAGGA